>NC_025997.2:2632214-2932214 GCF_000442705.2 Elaeis guineensis | reverse complement strand
GAGATACTCCTGCATGCTCTATCCCTCAATCATCCACAGCTGATAGAACTGCCTCCAGAGAAAGAGAGTGTTGGTGAGAGATTTTTTCATGTACAACTCTTCGAGCTTCGACCATAGCACCGTTGAGGAAGTCTCGCCAAGCACATGGATCACCACTTCATCCACTAGGTACAAGCAGATCGTACTCATCGCCTGCATCTGGAGCCACCTCCAATCCTGCACCTCCATGGTGGTCGGCTTCTCGTCGCATAAGAGAGTACGATCAACCTTTGTTGGATAAGCACATCTTTCACCCTTGCCTGTCACAAAGAGAAATTACTCTTTCCATCAAATCTGTTGATCTCCACCTTGATTGTGCTTGTCTTCTCCATCTTTTATCTCATTCACCACTGCTTCAACCTATGCTCTGGCACCACCTTGCTCTGATACCAATTGTAGTATCACTAGAATCCGATACCAAAAGGTGCAGCAGGAAGAAAAAAAATAAAATAAAAAATATAATACAAATACGTAGATCGGCCTCAAGTCTACCTCCATGGGGTATGCAAGCTTCACCATGAGAGAATAAAAAAAAATCAATATAAGAGAAACTCACTACTCAACCTTTGTACAAGAGTCTCTCAAGAAAAAAATCTCAAAATCCTCACAAAAGCTCTTTGAAATCTCTGTTGAAGTCTTTCTGCACCTCCAGAACATCACCAGTTCTCCGACACAATAAACAGTTTGTCAATCAGAGTTATATAGACTCCAGAATCATAAAAATACTATTTCAGTAGGAAACAGAATCCTAATCAAGCCTGAAATCACCCGTGGCCATCTGATCGTGACCGGCTCGTACCAGAGCCGTCCGATCGTGAAAAACAACCCCGCTGATCACCTGATCATGCTCGGATTCACTCACAATCGTTCGATCATGACTGGCTGCATTCTGGGCTGTCCGATCATGCAAAAATGCACCTGAACCGTGCATGGACCGCGACTTCGGTCCACGCACCTCTCGTAGACCGCCAACGCCCCGCAGTCCCCGATAGACCACGCAAGCGTTGGGCTGGGCTGGGCACCTGCGCACGCTGGGTCGGCCCACATCGGGCCCACCCGCACCTAGGCTGCGCACGGCTGTGCGCTGGGCGCATCTTCGTCGGGTCGGGCAGCGCTCCATCGGTCTCCACCGTCCGCCGCTGCCTCGTGCACCGTGCCATCTTCTCTCGCACGTAACTTTTCCGTCCGGACTCCGTTTGGGGTGATCTTAGGCTCGTTAGACTTCGTTTTTCGTTCTGGACCTCGCTGTGGGCTCAATGTAGATCGAATCTTGAGATATATTTTTTAATATTTTTTGATATTTAAATTCTATTCTAATTTTGATTTTGGCTTCGATCATGAACAAATATTTTGGAGAATATCACAATTTCATTTTCTATTCTAATCCATTTCAATTTTGACTCTAATTTCAACAAATGAACATACCCATAAAGTCTCCAAGCTATGATCTCCATATTGATAATCTAACAAAACTTTGGTAATAACAACCAGAGAATAGAGTGAGATAACAAAGAAAGATTTTTGAAGAGAAAAACTTGTGAGTCTCCCACTTGTTGTTTGCAGATGACTGTCTTTTGGTGGGTCGGATGTCGATCCGAAATGTGGAGGCTTTTGCAAGGATCCTTGATGAGTACTGCCAAGCCTCTGAACAATAGTTGAACCTCCATAAGTCAGTGGTTTAGTTTAGCCTGAAGACTAAGTCTTGTCTCGGGAGCTTGATCAGGAGGAGGTTGGATATTGTGGAGCAGATTGGAGTTTGGCAGTTCCTGAGTGTTCCAATTTATGGTTGGAGGCTAAAGAGTGCGGAGTGCTCGGGGATGGTGCAAATGATTCAAGATCACATTCAGGGGTGGTAGGCTGGAGCTCTATCTATGATGGGCAGAGTGACATTGATCAGATTGTTTCTCTTCTTTATTCCCATCTATCTATTGTCCAATACCATTATACTGAAGTCCTATTTGATGAAGCTTGAGCAACAGTTTCATCAATTCCTTTGGGGCTCTAATCAGGATGGCAAGGGGATGCGTCTCCTAGCTTTGAAGGTGCTATGTCAGTTGGTTGGTAAGGGAGGTCTTGGCTTTCAGTCCTTAATGATGAGATGAGAGATACTTTTGACAAGACATGTTGCCAGATTGCTGATATATCTGGAGAGCTCCTGGAGTATGCTGATAGCTGCTAAGTATGGCCCATGGACTTCTAGTGGTGACATTCAGGCAAGCAAAACTAGCTCCTTCATGTGGATTCCCATGCCTTTGTGGTGAAGAGTCAGATTAAATGGGTGCTAGGTGATGGTTGCACAGTGAGCTTTTATCATGACTCTTGGTTGGCTGACCTTCTCTTGAGTAGGTGTTCGACTTTTGTTATTGTGGAGGTGGGGGAATCCATGAGAATCTCCGACCTACTCCGGCCTGGGGATGGGGGCTAGAGCATAGAGGCGGTGGCTAAGGTTTTTGGGGTTGACTTGGTAGATAGAGTACTCGTGACCACTGTTACTATTCATCCTAGTCCGGATATGCGAGTATGGAGATCTGTATGTAGATCGAGGGTTACGATGAGGGACTTATATGACATGTTCCGAAGGGGGCCTGTCCGTCGTATTGACGGTGCTTGTTTCTGGAGGATGGCTACTCACCTGAGAGTTCGCCTATTCATTTAGAAGGTTGTCTGGGGCTGTCTCCCATTGAGAGCGATTTTGAAAGATGGGGGTCTAGATCTCCAATCCACTTGTCCCTATTGTGAGGTGGAGGAGACTACGAAGCATGTACTGTTCCAGTGCCCTAGAGTTGTCCAGATATGATGGCAGATAGGCTCATTTGCATCTGCTATTCTGACTGCGACCCCGATCTAGTCCTTTATAGAGTTTCTCTAACATAGTTCGACTTCAGATTCAGTTAGGTTGGATGGGATCCGTGCAGCTTATATTGCATATCATAAAAAGTTATCTAGGAACAGTGTGGTATTTGAGTCGAGATGATTAATTGATCATCAGTGGCTGTTATGGTGGAGAGAGCTCTGGCCCAGGTGATAGAGTTTGTGCACTCTTCACTATCAGATTCGATCTTGAGGATGGTGAACTACTAGGACTCCCGTTGGGCTCGTCGAGCGATCCATTGGGTGTTCATCTTTTAGGAGCCCCCACCCCCGATATTCCTCAAGATTAATTTCGATGGCAGTGTATTTGATTCGAGAGGGGGAGTGAGATTTGTGATTTGTGGTGCGAATTTGAGAGCACTGGCGGCAGGTGGGAGTTGCCTGGTGGATACTACAGTCCCGGGGGTGAAACTATGGGGAGCGTGGGCTGGTATTGCCTATACAATTAGGGCAGACCGACTTATCATTGAGGGTGACTCTATTATGATAGTTACATGGATTCAGACAAGGGATAATGAGGATGCTGTTTATCCGCTTCTAGGGGATATTGTGATGCTGCTAAGAGGGGCCGCTGTCATATGTGCTAAGCATGTATATAGGAAGGCCAACATTACAGCAGAGTGGATTGTCTCTTTTGTGGTGGAGCACTCGAAGAATGTGATTCGGACTGATATGCCCACCATGCCATATGGTTTCTGTGATGTTTTATTTTTGATATTTTTGATTGTATTCATATCAGACTAGTATGAATCAAAAGAAAAAAAAAACTTGTTGAGTTCTCTTGCTCATTCGCGAGCATAAGGATCCTTATTTATCCATGTCTTGTTAGCTATATAAGGTATATGCAACCCTCTATGTATAGTATATATAATTAATTATACATACCATACACAATTAGCCATTCATGGTTTACGCCATCTATTATATATGGTATTTACAATCTCCTATAAATGAAGTATATCATCAACTATTCATGGTATATAATATCGGCCATGATCTTCGTGATAATCACCCACTTAACAGATATCCTTCTATTCACATATACAAAACATTTATGTTAAATTTCTCAAATTAGTGAGATCCTTGTGGAAGAAAATATTTTAAGGTTTGAAAAAATAAAAGGCATGTTTGATTCATTATCGGATGGAATGGATTGAAATATGATGAGAAGAGCTATATCCCTCAACATGTTTGGTTCTTGATCGAATAAGAATAAAATTTGAATATTAAATGAGAGTAAGGATTAGATTTTTGGGGATTGGTATATTTCCATTATATCTGAAATTGAGTAGAAGCCGCTCTTTTGTATTTTTATTGCTTATAATTGATTGAAAAAGTATCTTAAGAAAAAATGCTGCTCATCTCATCGCCCCAACAACAGAAAGCTATCTATACCTTCCCGATGTATACGATGAACATCTTATCTTAATACAGCTTTGATCCTTTCTTTTATATTATTATATATAACAAGCTAGTATAATATATTATATTATAATATATTATATTTTATATCCTTAATATATAATATTATATAATATATATTCATAAATATACATAATATATGTTACATATATATAATATAATAAATTATATATTATACATAATAAAATAATATATATGATAATATATATTTAATATTAATATAATATATTATTATATTTTATTTTATTATTATAATAATATAAGATATTAATGTTATATTGTAGTAATAAATAGAATATTATACTATAATATCACATTATTATATTTATATATTATATTAAAATAGTAAAATATTATTTTTTGATAATAATAATATATAATATTATATATAAGATAGTATTATGTATTATCATATATATATATATATATATATATATATATATATATATATATATATATATATATATATATATTAAAATAAAAATCTCTGTGTTGATAGAGTTTCCGTTTGACACGTAACTCCTCCGATCAAATGAGGTCACCTCTTGATCTTTTTATCGGAGCTCTTTTAGCCCCCTTAATTTTTCTTTCTAGAGTTTTTGCTTCTAAGATTGCGATGGTTTCCTCCATCGTTCTTGATGCGAAGCCCTTTGTATTGCCTCGCCAATCACAAGGACCACCATATTGTTCAGGTATTCATTCTTATGCTTCTCATATAAATCTTTGAAAGAAACCAAAAAACAGAAGATTTTGATTTAACGGTTCTTGGTGAATCATCTCGGGAATGATCACTAGGTGTTACACCATAGGGCGTTGACAGATTTGTGCAGCCACAGGCAGTTGGGACTTGTGGTCGTGCTCTCACCCATGAAGTCGTTGTATTTGTTTATGCTGGGTCTAAAGAAATGAAACGGCACCATGGGAGATGACATGCCGACTGGTTGTATCGTGGAATCTGGCTCCATGATTCAATGAAGACCAAGTAAATTTGAATCTAACATGTAATTCTGTTGAGGATATTGCTCATTATATCGTTATGTCTTACTGTTCTGTGGAGATTGCTTTAGTTGTGTTTGGACTGGATGTCATAGTGCAGCTAAAATTAGAATATTTTAAAATAAACATAAAATTACTCACATGCTTTTGTATGAAGCTGCTGTTTTTGCTAGAGAATCTCTATCATTTAGAATTACAAAACCCGGCCTTCATTACAACAGTAAGATACCAGAGAAGCACTGATCCTCAGGATAAAAATAAAAATAATAAAAAATAATAAATTTTAAAAAAAAATTTATGAAAACAAAAATATCTAATAAATTTTTAATTATTTTTAATATATATAATATAAATAAATAAAATTAAATATTATTTATAAATATTATATCTTATGCATTGTATGAGATTATAAGTTAATTATATTATTATTACGAGATTAGAAATATATTAGAAATAAAAAAATAAATTTTTTGATTGATGAAAAAATAATTTACGGTAATTTTTTATTTTATAAATAAATATTATTAATAAAAAATAAAAAATATAAATAAATTAATTAATAAAAAAAAATTGACGAGCTTTCTTATAATATCTACCGTAGAAGAACGGGCCCGAAGGTTGAGGATCCGAAGCAGTAAACCCGGAGAGGTTCAGACTCGGCGGGATTAATTGCACCCTCCTGTTTTGACAAGAAACCCTCCCTCTTTCTATTTGACACGTGGGGTCAATGGCCCTGGGAGCGGTTGCCTATTTGGAAAATTTGAAGTCACGATATAAAGCGAAAGCCGTTGATCCAGCACGGCACACACCTCTGACCAAATCCTAATCGCACCTATCTCCCTCCTTCCTCCTCCCGCCTCCCTTGTCGCTTGCTGTGGAGTTCGCAACATCTGGATCGCACGGTACGGGCCTTCTTCCCTACCAAATCATTGCTGTTCTTCTGATCGGTTCTCCTCGGTTATTCCGTGATTCCGTCGGTTTTTTAAGCATTTCTCTCTTTATTTGATCGTCACTGGGATATGGATATCGCTTTTATTCCGCAGAATTTCGATGAATCGACGAAATCGTGGGTCTTTTCATATCAATCGCGTTTTGGCGCTCCTCGTAATTGTTTAGTAGTTATTATTTTTAGGAAAAAATAATGATCTTGCCCCAGTGATAACTCTGTATGCTGGAATCTCGATTAAGCTGGTTTTTGGATATTTTCCCAAATTCAGCTTGTTGGATTTGGGGAGATAGGGTTTGTGGTGTCTGCTAACTCTGTGCGTGTGTGTGTTTTTTTTTTTCTTTTTCGCGTTTTTTTTTTCTTGCCAGACTCATTTAGTAGCAGCTGACATCTTTTGGTTTCAGCAAAAAGAAAGGTGTCCGTAGGACACCTCCTTGCTCGTGTGCGTCATCCAAATGGCCAAGCTGTTGCAGCGCCAGAACTCCGATCTGGCGTACCAAAAGAAATGCTCAGGGTGTCTGTGGGGTTTCCGTCAGTTCTTTGATTTCCACCAGCGTCTTCGTATCAGAAAGATGCTCACAGACCGGAACCATGGTGATGGCAAAAGTTATGCAGGTAAGAAGTAAGACCTTTACATTTAGCTTTGTTACCGTGCCTTTCCGTTTCTTTTCTTTCTTTTCTCTCTCTTTTTTGTTTTAATGTTATATCATCCTGTGTTGAAAAAAAATACTTACACTTGCTCTAGTGCTTAAGTTAATTGATCTTATTTCATGTTGTAGGAATTGAAACTCCAAAATCACTTGTTCCTTCAACTGTCAAGAAACATGACATTGTGAAAAGTGAAACAAACATCCTGGTAAGTTCAATTAAAATGTTCGGTCAGGAAACTTTTTGGAGCCTGCTTAGATTCACAATTTAATCTCATGGGATGTATCCTGTCAACATAGTTTCTGCTTTTGTTAAATCTTTACCATGTCAAGTGGCATCAACACAGTGCCATTTTAACTAATTGTGCACCAGATATCCAACAAGTATGGAAGGACATTTATGTGTTTGTTTTAATTGGAGTGGTATTTTGAGCAAACTAAGAAACATATCCTGAAAATGATTTGCAATAATCTAATCTATATGTCATTTGCTCAAAAGTATACATTATTGGCGAACGTCTTATATCTTAGGTCTTCCAACTGTGTGAAACAGAAAAGGAAGGTATAACTTTGCAATTTATGGACTGGTGGATATGGGGAAGGATAGATTTCTGTGCTTCTGGAATTAAGATGATCTCTCCCAGAAAGTTGTGGATATTTCTCTTTCATGAGTTTCTCTCTTTACAGATAGTTGCTTGTTCTCTCCTAATGCAAGAATACATAATTTTGTTTTTCGAAACATGAGCTATGCAAGAATACATAGCTGATGTGGAATTAAATACATACTTGCATGGGTCCTCACATACTCCTCCGAGTTAAGCCTTGATGTTCTTGCCAAACTAAGGATCCAAATTAATTCAAATCTAATCACAATCGGCCCTTGGTCAACCCTAATAGACTTGTGCTACAGCATCTCCTAGTCCATATGGGCCATGGGCTAGGACTGCTCCGTTACCATTTGTTACAAGCTGGGACCTCATCCAAAAAGGTTAGCCAAAAGGTTGTTATTTGGATTTCTTGGCTCTGTATAAATATCTAAGATTTACCTAGTGCATAGCTGATATAGGGCTAAATACATGCCTGCATGGATCCGCACAATTCTAGTTTATGGTTATATTTTGTGTTTTGGTTTTAACTAATTGTCTTTGAACCATATCAGATAGGAAACAAAGGTAACACTACAAAAAGAAGGCGAAGCAAGGGACACATGAGAGCTTTATTTTTCAAAACATTGGCCAGGAAACAAAATGAGAAATGGAAAACATCACCTGTAACCAGACAGTTGCTGCGTACAATTTCCATCCATCATTTAGAGTGTGATGATTATGTTCTTCATGATGAAGTAACTTCTGATAATGAACCTTCAACAATTGAATTAAGTCCACATGAGTCTGATTCTTCTGCAGCCAGCAAACATGTTCCACTGTCACCCAGTGGCTCAGATGGGCCTATTTTTGGTAAAATGTCTGAGTGTAGGGCCATGAATACTGTAAATCATGTGGACGATAACCTTGTTTATGAGCTTGGAGATCATTCAGTAGAGAAGCAAGGAAGACTAGTAGAAAAGATAAATGGAGCAAATGAATCCTTATCAAAGCAGAAGCATGTGGATGCAAAAAGATTGGGAAGAGATGCGGTTATCCAGTCAAGTTTTTTCATCAATTCGTTGGAGTTATTCAGGACAGACAGGGACTTATTTATAAAATTACTTGAAGATCAAAACTTTGTCCAGGAAAATTTTTTATGGTGTCGTCATAGTTCCAGTACAAAGAAATTATTAACCCACTCTAGTTCATTCCCACGAGCAGGCTTGTCGGGAGGGAAAGCTGGTCCATCCAGACGTAATCATAAGTGGAAGGAAAGCGAATTGTTTGTCAACCAAGAAAAGAAGTCCCAGCTTGGGAATACACCTTCAATTTCAAGCACCATGAGTAAGGGTGCTATGACATCAAAGGCTGGTATTAAAGTTGATATTCTGAAATCAGAATTTGCAACTATGGATGCTTCTGTAGTTGGTTCTAGTTCTGAGGTTTTACCTGGTTCTACTCATGAACTGAAAAGCCAGAGGGATCATGGGACTGTTTTAAATCACTTCAAGGACCTTCAACAGAGAACAGAAAATGTGG
Organism: Elaeis guineensis; assembly: GCF_000442705.2. Classification (NCBI taxonomy): domain Eukaryota; kingdom Viridiplantae; phylum Streptophyta; class Magnoliopsida; order Arecales; family Arecaceae; genus Elaeis; species Elaeis guineensis. Next base: position 2,923,167 of record NC_025997.2, on the reverse strand, counting down.
TAAACAAGAATAGGAAGGCGAATCATCGGATTTCAATGGATGGAATTCTCCATAAAGTCCCTTATGGACAGAAGGTAACCGAGGATGTGATGAAAGAAAAGTTGTGTCGGTCTGCCTCGGCTGGATATGACAGAGACAACCCAAGAGATAATATTGGCATTTCTGCTAACAGGTATCTGCATCAAAGTATTCAAAGGTCTCGCTCTCTTACTGAATCCCTAGATAGGTATTCTCATTTGCTTGAGTCCATTTCAACCAAAGAATCCAAAAGGTTGCCTGAGAGCTTGAAGTCAAGCAATGAAGACGGTGGCTTGCAGCATAGGAAGACCCTGAAAACCTCTGCTAGAATTTTTTCTAATCCTGAATTTTTGAGCTCACATTCGTTTAGTGAAGATGTGCAAAGTGAAGTATTTTGTGCGGCATTGTCATCAGAGGTATCAGCTACTAGTTTTCTGGATAGTGATGTGGCAGTTAATATCCATAGTTTTCTTGGGCCAGAGTCTGTGGGTACCCTTGTGCACGCAAAGCAGATCAAGGAATCAGATACTACAGAACATAGTATAGATATAAATGTTAGTGGGATAACAGATGAAAGTCTAGAATGTCCTTTATTAACGAACGAGCATGACCAAAGTGACATAGGTAAGGTTTCATATCCAACTGATCAGGATGACATTTGCCATATGCCTCTGCATGAGCGAGATATTGGAATTTCTACGCAGCCAAAGTTAATTAGTGAGCATGATCACAAAGAAATACAAGAGATATCATCTGTAACCTACACTCCACTGCTTGAGCAGGAGAGTGGAATGGAAATGGACCCAACTGATAAGCAAATCCCAGTCTCTGTTCTTGACTCATTTTTGGAAGAGGATCCTGTAACTTCAGCAAAGTGCTTAATTTCTGCAGGTGAGGTCTCTAAAATTATCAGCAGTATTTTAGCACTATTGTTATATATTGGAAAGTAATTTTTGGATTTGCATTCTAGTAGATAATAACAAATAAATACTGATCATTTAATGCACAGATATGTCAAACTTCTAGTCACCATCTAGGTCATCAGAACTGTGAGACTTGAATTATCCTGATCAGCTTATTATATATAGTTCTCTTCATTCTGGTCTTTAAATTCCATGTTTCAGAATTATTAGATTAATGAGCATAGCATGGTGCTGAAACCTGCTACCTGTAAACAAACAGACAGCCGAAAAAAAGGCCAGCCAAACTTAACTGTATTTTGTTGCTAGGACCTACTACTGCTCTTAATTTAAGTGTCTTTTTATTCAACGCCAGATCCTGAGCTGGAGCCTAGAAGCCTCCACTTCAAGGAACCGGATGATTCACGCACTCTAGAGAATCCATTGGATGCAGAAGTCTTTAGTCAGGCGGAAATTATTGAACCTAGTTCTGGTAAGATACAGACAAAGGGCCTTACCCATGTTGATGCTTTTCACATTCAAGTGGATAAAGAGGATGAGGCTGAGTTCAATTATGTGAGGGATGTATTGAATAAATCTGGTTTTATTGGTGAGTTTCTTGGAACATGGTACTCTCCCTACCTACAACTGGACCCCTTACGGCTTGGAGAGGTGGACGGCCTACCTCATGAATTTGACATTGCAACATATAACCATGACATGTCTCCTGATAACGAGCTTTTGTTTGATCTAATCAATGAAGTTTTATTGGAAATTTATGAAACATCATTTGCTAGTACCCCCTGGCTCTCGTGCTTTGGTTCTCAACGTAGACCAATGTTTGGGGTATGCAATATCCTTAAAGAAGTGTGGACAAAAATTAGCTGGCGTCTTAGTTTACAAAAACAGTTAAATTACACTCTTCAAAGTATAGTGGCTCGAGATTTTGCCAAGAATGATGGATGGTTGAACCTCCAGTGGGATGCAGAGTGTGTAGGGATAGGGTTGGAGGATCTGATACTGGCTAATTTGCTAGATGAGCTTATACTTGAGTTTGATGATACCTCATATCCTCAGTTTGTATCTTCCTAGTTCAATTGTGTGTTGTACATATTAGTATAGAAATATTCTTTTCTCCATTTTTCTTGTGTAACATACAAGTATTTTATGCCATTCTTCATATACATCTGTACAGATGTGAAGTGAAATACCTGTACCATAATTTTGGAAATGAAGAGTTGAATTCAAATGTTCTGTTGCATGTTCTTGTTTTATATTGATATGATCTCTTAGCAGATCTTCTTGAATACAACAAGCCATCTTCTTGAATACAACGAGGGTCCAGCACTCCATCGCCGCCCCCGGCCGTGCCCTACAACTACTGGTATACACTGAAATGGAGCGGATGAGATGGCATCCGCTTCCCATAACCAATTGCTGCACTTACTGGGCAAGTAAGTGCAAGCCATGTCTAGTGTACGTGGATTTCTAGAAATAACCAAGGAGGAAGAGATGGTAAGTTGGACTGGAATTACCAAAAATCACCACAAGAACAGAAGCCATCTCTAAAATGGTGGAACCGCTTGTTGTCTCTCACCACGATCTCCCTCCCTACCACCCTCGATACCAGCTTGGCGGCTTTGTGGCAATCCCTGCACATCCTTATGTTCTTGCAGACCCTCAATTTTGTGCTCCCACTCGTTTTCAGCAGCCCAAAAGCTATTGCCTGCTTCTCGCTATGGCCCCTCAAAATTTCCAATTTCTCGTCCTCTTCCAGCTCATGCAGCACCGAAGCTGTATCAGGAACGTATCCAGTTCCACGTATCTTCTCCTCTAAAGAGTTCCACATCATGCGAATCTCTTCAGATTCTGGAAGCCTGTTGTCCCCTGCCACAAAGTTATAGACCTGGCCACCGACATCTATCCAGCTACAACCAGGATCCTTGTGCAGGCCAAACTCCTTCATCCTCTTCCTCATCCTCCTTGCATCATCCCACCTCCCCATGCTTGCATATAGATTTGAAGCGAGGACATAGTGTTCAGCTCTGTCCGGCTCCAATTCTAAAAGCTTGTCAGCAACTTTCCCACCCAAGCTTACATTTCCATGGATTCTGCAGGCACCAAGCAGCGCACCCCATATTCTGCCGTCGGGCTCTACCGGCATCTCTTCGACGAGCCTCGCTGCTTCAGCCAATCGCCCAGCCCGACCAAGCATGTCCGTGACGCAGGCGTAATGCTCTAGTTTTGGCTCCACACCGTGCTTATCCTTCATCTCCTCAAAATACCGCAAACCCTCCTCCACCAATCCAGCATGGCTACATGCCAATAAGATGCCGACGTAAGTGAAAGCATCGGGGTTCAGCCCCTCTCTTAGCATCTCATCGAACAGATTAATGGCTTCGCGACCAAACCCATTAATGCCATACCCAGTGATCATCACCGTCCATGAAACGCCATCCTTGTTCTTCAAATTGTTAAAGAAACTGCAGGCCTGCTCCATAGAACCACATTTAGCATACATGTCTATGATCGAGCTGCCCACAAATGCGTCCTCGCAGAAGTTGGCTTTCAAAGCAAAACCATGTGCTTCTCTTCCTAACCGCAAGGCCGATAGCTCGGCACAAGCCATGAAGGCACTTGTCATTGCAATCATGGAAGGTTCGTATCGATCTCGCAGCAACCGACGGAATAGTTTGAGCGAATCATCTGGCAGCCCATTCTGCGAGTAACCGGCAATCATCGCATTCCAAGACACTGAATCCTTTTCCTCCATTGCATCAAACAATGCTCTCGAAGCTGATGTCTCCCCACATTGGATGTAAAGCGAGAGAAGTGAAATCTTAATGAATGAATCCTTTTCCAATCCATTTCTCAGGACAAAGCCGTGAATGGACCTGCCATTAAGGAGATCTTTTAAATGGGCACAAGCTAAAAGCAAGCTACCAATGCTAAACCAATCAGGTTCTATGCCCAGAGATGTCATCTGAAGGAATAAATCTACTGCCTTGCTTGGGTCTCCATTCTGCGCATAGCCACCAATCAAAGCATTCCACGAGCTGACCGTCTTCATCTCCATGCCATCGAAAACATGTCCTGCAGACTCCAGCGATCCACACTTCGAATAAGCTGCAATAAGAGCATTTGACACTAAATCATTGGTCTGCAACTTATTTCTGATCACATAGCCATGAAGTTCTTTCACATTCGGTAGCTCGGCCGGCCCCAAACAAGCTGGCAAGGCACTCAAAACACTAACCTCATTAGCCTTTACGCCATCCTCCATCGACATTTCTCGCAGAAGATCGAAGGTTCCATCAACATCACCATTCCTTGCACACCCACCAATCATCGCATTCCAAGACACCACATTTCTTCCGAGCATCCTACTGAAGAGGCGCCGTGCCTCCAATAAGCAACAGCATTTTGCATACATATCGATCAAGGCATTGCTTACCCTCAGCTCAGGAACCAATTCTGATTTTACCGACAAACCATGCACTGCTCTCCCAATCTCGAGCCATCCTTTCCCTGCGGACATGGGCAGCACCGTCACCACCGTCGCTTCATCCGGTCTCATACTTTCTTCACCAACCGACATCATCTCTCTAAACAAATCAAAGCCCTCCTCCGGCAATCCATTATCAGAAAGCCCACATAACATCGTGTTCCAGGAGACCAAATTTCTGGCAGGCATCGTTTCGAACACCTGAGCTGCGTCATCGATAAAGCCACACTTCCCATACATGGATATCAATGAGTTGCTAATGAAAGTGTCAGCACCCAATCCCAACTTCAGGGTAATTCCATGAACAGTCCTTCCCCTCTCCACATCCAGAAGCGCCCCGCAGGACTTCAAAACACAGGGGAGGGTGAAATTATCCGGCTTGATGTCGGTGGTCGACATCAGTCGGTGGAAAAGGTCGATAGCCTCATCCCAGAGCTCGTTCCGAGCGTAGCCGCTGATCATGGCGTTCCACTGGAAGAGGTTTCTCTGTTCCAAGCCTTCGAAGACATGGCGGGAATCGGACGGGGAGCCACACATGGAGTACATGGTTAGGAGGCGAGTGGTAACGACGGCGTTCGACATGAGTTCTTTCGACGAGGAGATGAGCTCATGGACCCGTTGGCCGACGTCGAGCTCGCCATTGGAACTGCAGGCTTGGAGGAGGGTGCTGATGGCCTCGGCATGGGGCGCCAAGTCGAAGTTTTTAGGCGAGTTTCGTGTGAGGAGAAGGAGAGCATCGGGAAGGTTTCCTTCGCTGCAGAGGGTGTGGATTTGTTTAGAGAGTGGCGAATGGGGAGTGGGGGCTTGGCGGGAAACAGTGGTGGAGGGAAGAGAGAGGGAGGATGCTGAGGGGGAGGCGGACGGAGGCTTGGGCCGCTGCGGTTTGTTTCGGGTAGGGCTTGTTTTGAGATGGGTAGGGAGAGAGGTGAAGTAGCCTCCGGTGTTGGCCACCAAAGCCATCCTCCCCACTCCGAGAGATGTGGTTCTCTTCTCGCTTCTTCGACCGGTTATCGGGATGGTTAACAAGCACCTATCTCCTATTCTCCTTTGTCATGTAGTTAAGCTTGCAAATGGGCCAGTTTTCCTATAAATGGGCCCAAATCTCATGGGCTTCAAACGTAAGTTTGTTTTAGGTCAGTTGGAAGGGTGCAAGGCTCTTAACCTTGTGGTGGTGGGTTGGAGCCCGACGGTGTTCACCTTTTTCTTCTCCTCTCTTTTTTTTTTTTCTTCATTTTCTTTTAGTTTCTTCATTTTCTTTTATGATTTATCATTTGTGGTCTCTGGTCCTCTTAAGCAGCTGACAAACCAAAAAGATAATCCCACCATGCCATCATGCATGCAATAAAGTTGACGTGCTGGTTAGGACACATCATATATATAAAATAGAAAATTATCATTTGGGATTGTTACATGAGAGTGTTTGACATTAGAGCTTGCCTATCCTCTTATTTAGATAATAGTAGTCTAATCCTTGGATGCTTGGAAGGAGACCTCCTTAGATTTGTAGACGTAGGACACTGTCTCCACCAAGCACTGAAGGTCTCACTTGCAACAGCCGCAGGAATCACAGTTGCAGTTGGGCCCACACCCGCACTTGCAGTTGCAGCCTCCGTTCTCAGACCCAGCTGCCATCTCAAACCCTTCATAGTGCCTGCAAAGTCCATTTCATTATAACCATACAGTAGTGAATAGAATGTAGATGGGATTATTTATATATGGACTCATAGATTTGCTTCCAGTACGTATTACTTCATGAACCTATATACATATGCAAGTTATTTCTACATGAAAACATGGAAATGCCTGCCAAGGTGTATTTTAGATTAGAGCTTTTATACTTCTAATTAATAGCAAAATCTCAGCTCCAGGGGATCATGTAGATGAAAGTATATATGGTGGCAAGAGTGACAGACCCCTTCTGAGGAACAGCACCAATGATCATGGTTTTGGTGGTGGTGCTCCCCTCCCCGCCCAGATCAGGGTACACGTTGCACCTATATATATCCAGAGAAAAGACGAAGAAAATGGTTATAATAACTTGCAAATTAATGGGACGCCTACAAGGAAAATTGTTATCGTTGCTGTATGTTTGAAGTTTGAACCATAAAACTTCCATCCATTATATTTTTAAAGCATAAAGTGAGAGGAACAGAGAAACGAAGGGAAAAGGAGTTCTCTCTACCCTCCGCAACCGCTGCCACAGTTGCAGGCAACGCCACAGCCACATTTGCCTCCACAGCAAGACATTTTCTCTCAGGAGAACTTACAAGAAAGGAATTATATCACAAACAGGCTTTGCAGCTCTATCTCAGGCTTGAGGAATGATCGAAACTAATGCTTCGTATTTATAAGCAGGGGAGGGAGAGGAAGAGAGAGCTGGGGGTCACTACCCAAGTATCAGAATCCTACACCTATAAAGAAGAAGTAGAGCCTTAAAAAACAAAAAAGAGGAGCCCTAAGGAATCCAACTCGTTGAAGCATATTGGCAATCCATTTGAGCAATGCTAGCACAACCCACAAATTTCACAGAAAGGAGTTCAGACAGTTGAGATGCGACACTCCAAATGCCGATTGGCACCATATGTGTTGCCGGAAGTCTCCACCATGGGATAACAATGCATCTGCCGGGTAACTTTTTCTACAAGAATCCATGTCATCGAACTGTCAATCTAGGAAGGAATTTATCCGCCTTTTGATTGAAAAATATCACTCCACATACTCTCGTGTATGCTTGGGTAGTAATCAACCACTCGTCCACCCAGTTTAAGTTCTGAGCGAACTGATTTGTGCACCGAGTTGTAGGCGTGGATATTTTTGTTCATCTGCATGCTGTTCGTGGTGATGAGAGGAAGATGGCGAGGAAACAGAAAGACTGATAACTTCCCTACTCTTAATGTCTCAACGGCGCGAAATGGTGATCTAATGCATGAAGATCAATAACAAATGTTCATGTGAAGGTGGCGATTTTAACCTGAAACCATGAGATCTATATAATTCTACTCTGTTTCTGTCAATCTTAGATGTCAAGCTTACTACTGATTTAGCATGCAAATGATCGCATTCAGAAAAGGATGGAGCCTCACTGGTTCACCTCAATCATGTCTCAATATGTAGTGAAAAAAAAAAAAAAAAAAAGTTGGTATATACATCAAAAGGAGGAGCAGCAGAACATGTTTCCCATTGGATTGTTGGTGTCCACATTAGTACGTGCCTCCGCTTTACGCAAAATTAATGGTGCCAAGTCTACCAAACCAGGTCTCCGTTTGTTTGCGGTCGTGATCATTGCACCGCAGAAGTTGGGCCAAGTGATTGACAGGTCGGGCAGGTCAGTACGCTGGTAGTGTTCGACCTGCTCGTACGAATGGGTCAGGTAACATCATAGCACTAACTCGCCGTTAGTGAGTGGGTTGGGTCCAGCTTTGATTGAGACTACCCATTTTGGTACAGAACTTGGACTTGGCCCCAAAACCAGCCCCTAATCTAGAGTAATCATTTGAACATTAGCAAGTTTAATGAAACACTAGTTTAGAAAACCGTGCCCAGAAAGCAGAACTCGACAAAAACAAAGCTTTGGAAGAGGCAAAAATCTTCAGTGATTCTATGCTTCTTTTCTAAAGACTGGAAAAGCGTCCCAGGGATGGACAGGAGGAAGGGAGGGGCCACCACGAAGAAAAGAATATGACCGAGTGCCATCGAAAGAAAGGTCTTGAAAGAGAGAGCCCAACCCCCAACCATCCACCAAAAGGTGGTTCTGAGAGAAAGGGGGACCTCTATGGCATCTTTGGAGCGACAGGGTCTGACTCGAAGAGTGGGCCAAAGCTACTGCTTCTTTTCACTGGGGTCGGAGAGGACCGCACGGTGGATGGCTCATTACAGACGAGGAAGGAATCTCATCATCAAATGCTGGCCTTTCCACCTTTGACAATCTTACATTATACTGTAGGTATCATAGAGGGTGGTGGGAGGCTTCAATGCACCACTCGGCAAAGCACCATCCAGAACAACATAGCTGCTGCTGAATGAATACCAAATTAAAATCCCCGGGCATCGTAATAGGATTTGAGGATTGGGTATCCCATCCCCTAAGTAGATGTTAGCACGCCTGGTATTAGATTAGACCTTCTGTCAAAGATGAGCAAGTAAGTGGGAAGGACGGATTTTTAAAGTAGAAAAATAAAGTAGGAACAAAAGTAAAGGCTCCTCCAGAACACTATGATAATGAAGACCCTTTTTGATGACTTCAAGAGTTTGCCGAGGGTCCCCACGGAAAGCAGTTTCAACAACTCAATTATTGCGAGGATGCTAATAATAGTGGCAATTTAATCGAATTATCATCGCCTAACAACATAATTAAAAATTGAGCTAGCAATACTTAATCATGTAATCCATTTGACTTATTTCAACTCATTATAGGTCAAATTAAATTATTTATTTAATAAAATAATCAAATTTAAATTTAAATTTTTTATCTATTTAATAAATATATCGAATTCAGAATGATAGAAACCTATCATTATATTTGATCTATTCAGTAACTTATTCAACTCGACCTATTTACATAAGAGATGGGATCACATCGATCTACTTTTTATAATTGAACATGCAGCCTCCAAAAATAAGTGGAAGAATCTCTACACAAGGTGCAAGAACAGTCTAAATTATGTATAATATTATATTAAAAGAAAGGTTTCGAAATAAATCGAGCATTGCAGCCGACAGCTTATTATGAATGGGGTTGAAGGGGCAAAAGTGAAAAAAACTTATGGACCCTACCGTCAGATACCTCGAAAGTGGTCGAGCTATGGGTTGTCACTCTCGTCATCCCTTTACATGGAAAATGTGCAACACTCCTTGTGACATCTCGAACAAAAGTCGCATGGGGTGGGCGAACAAAATATACGGCGGATTTCCTATTTTATCATATTTTTTTATTATTTATATTAAAAAAATTTAAAAGTTGTTGTTCCCTATTTTTTTTATACCTAAAAAATTTATATTATCGATACATACCACACAACTAAATAATATACACAAAATAAATTAATTATTTAATAAATCAATATATATAAAAATAAATTCATTTATAATTATTAAAATATAATATTCACCAATGGATAATGCTAAACCAGATGATAATCAATTAGTAAAATTAATTATTTAATAATTTAATACATATCTTTAAATAAATTGATTATAATTTTTTAAATATCATATTCACTAATATATATTATATAGCTAAGTAATACATTATATAATAATAATATCATATAATATAATAATATTTTAATATATTATATTATATTATATTATATTACATTATTATCCACTATACAATATCATGTAATGCATTTTATTATCATTTTATCATATCAAAAATATTTTTTTATTTAAATTATTAAATATATATTAATAAAATATTTTAAAAATATAATTATTAAATATTAAATATTTTTTTATAAAAATTTTATTTCTTGGAAGCCCTATTTTTAAAAGCTTAAAAAATCCTACTATCAACAGTAATTCTAATCAAAATTTAAGTTATGTATAATATTATATTAAAGCAAGGTTTAGAAATAAATCAATCATCATAATCAACAGCTTCTGATGAATGGGGTTAAGGGGGCAAGTGAAAAAAATTTATGGGCCCTACTGTCAGGTATCCTGAAAGTGGTCGAGCTATCAGTTGTCACTCTCATCGTCCCTCTGCATGAAAAAATATGCAACACTCCATGCCTCTTGTGACATCTCGAACAAAAGCCACATGGGGTAGGCGAAGAGAATATAGAACGAATTTTCTATTTTATTATTTTTCTATTATTTATATTAAAAAAATTTAAAATGTTAATATTTCCTTTCTTCTTCGTATTCAAAATATTCACCTCATCGATACATATCACATAATTAAATAATATATATCAAATAAATTAAATAATTAATAAATAAATATAATTTTTAAAACATGATATTCATCACTATTCTGTATACATGATGATATACAATTAGCAGAATTAATCATCTAATAATCTAATACACATCTTCAAGCAAATTGATCGTAATTTTTTGCATATCATATTCACCAATACATACTATATAGCTAGGTAGTACATACTTATTGACTATTTAATACATGCTACAAACTTCTCTGATGCACACATAATAGTACTCCAATACATACCTTCTGATAAATCGACACAATTTTCAAACATACTTTTGATTTGGAGGTATATATTAGATTACTATTAAATATATGTCAAACAAACTTATGATATACATTAGAAAAATAGATATATATCATCTAGTCATGTAGTATATATTAGTAAATATGATGTTTTAAAAATTATAAATTAGTTCACTTAAATATATATATATAAATATATATATATATATATATATATAATTTTTAGATGATTAATGTGCTAAATATATATCATTTAGCCATGCACTATATACTTATGAATTCTATGTTCTATAAACTATGTATCGATTTATTTAAAGATATATATTAATTTATTTAATAATTAATTAACTCAATGTATATCATTTAACTATGTAATATGTATTGATAAAAAATATATTTTAAAAATAAAAAATTATTTTTTAATTTTTTTAATCACAAAACTGACTACTTTGTTGGTAGAAGAAGTTTGAGATTTTTAATTTTTTTTAAATATTATAAAAAATATGATAAAATTGGAAGCCTGCTTTATATTTTCTTATATAATATCCGTCTCATGTGATTTTTGTTCGTGACACTCCCATGTGCGTCCCTTAGAATGGGGAAATTAAATATTGCACCTCGCCTTTGATAGTTTTGTGAAAGATTCCAATAACACCGTTATACACGAACCCCAACATATAAACTATTATTGACTAGACAGTTCAAATAATGGATGTTACTCGATCTGTGTCACGCCCCGAACCCAACATCCGGATCGGATACGTGATGGCCGCACACTCCTTAGAGCAAGCCCTAAAAAATATGCAAGGCCAAAAATAAATATTACAACCTTGACATCCATAACAATTAATTTCAACAATAATTCATAAAATTTTGTATAGGTACAAATTAAATTTCTTCAGTTCTCTGATCAGGTACTATAACACTCTATCTATCCATCTGCTCACCCATAAATCTAAGCCATGGCCAATCATGAACATCCTGTATCTCTGAAAAGAAAAGAAAGATAAAGGGGTGTGAGCTTTACAGCCCAGTAAGAATTCCCATATCACACTGATATAGTAATATAGTCTGAAAATAAGGATAAGCAATAAAATATAAAATCTCATGTTCAATGTCCAGAATAATGCAAACATTCATAAATTTTCTGTTTTGTCAAAATAGATGCACCATCATATGTTAACAGGTGAAACACTTTTGTTCAACAATTGTTTCATGTCTTATCTTTCATTTCTCCTTTCATAATCACATGATTTTTAACAGTTTCCTTCTGGCTCTGGACTATCCAAGTCTATACCTCAGTCATCATCCGGATCGAATCCATTTAAAAAGTCTTTCAAGACTGTCCCAGGATGAGCTCCTGGCCGGCTGTCCCACGTACCAAAGCCCGTGAGAGGCTGTCCCAGGCATAAGCTCCTGGCGGGCTGTCCCAAGCATGAGTTCCTGGCCGGCTGATCCACCTGTAAGCCAGTGGGGGCTGTCTCAGGCATAAGCTCCTGGCGGGCTGTCCCAGGCATAAGCTCCTGGCCGGCTGTTCCACATGACAAGGCTAGTCCATACCATATATCTCTTTCTTTTCATTTAATCATTATGTGTTGATTTCATCAATCAATTCTGTCTTGCATTATAATCAATTCAGATATGTCATATCCATATAATCATGCTATCAATCTTTGATACATATATATTGACATAACATACTCATACTCAAAATCAAATAACAGTATCTCAGGTATAATAAATTCATCGATCTCAAATCCGATGATACAAAACCAACGATGCAAGACCAACAGTAAAATAGCATATATAATAGTGATCATGTACAGGGATTCTTACCTTTACCGGTGACTGATCCAAATACAGAAATCAATGTTCTTCTTTGATTTATGAATTTCTTTAACAAAATATTCCACTCGATATCATTTGCAGACAATCATCTCTTTGTAATCCTGATCAAATATAAAGATCATATATGGAGAAAATTATCGATAATCGATCCTAATAATACAGATCGAGGATCTCTCTTAGGATTAACCAAAATTAGGACTTGTCTATGTATCTGGATTCTCCACTGATCCATAAGACTTCTAGAGAGAGAAAATTCATGAAGAGAGAGAAAATTCTAGAGAGAGAAAGTGGAGAGAGAAACCTTCGTATCCTTCCGATGAGGCAATCATGGTCGAGACCATCAGAGGTCCTATCAGGGTGACTTAATATGAATCAAGTGTTACAAATTTCGAATAGGATCGGACTGGGATCAGATCTACTGTACGAATTTCGGAGCAATCTCAATTCATCATATTTTTAATTCAAATATATCCTAGGATTTGTGATGCAATCAGAGAGAGTAGAAAGATTCTAGAGAGATAAAATTCATAAAAAGAGAGAAAGATCTAGAGAGAGAAAATAGAAAGAGAATCTAGAGAGAGAAACTAGAGAGAGAAAGTAGAGAGAGGAGAGAGGAAAGATTTTTCTCTCTTCTTCTTCTTTTTATTTTATTTTTATTTTTATTTTTCTCTTTCTCTTTTTTCTTTTTTTTTTCTTTTCTTTTTCCTTTTTCTTTTCTTTTCTTTTTCTTTTTCTTTTTCCTTTTTCTTTTCTTTTCTTTTCTTCTTCTTCTTCCTTCTTCTTTTCTTCCCGCGGCCTCCCTTGGCTGAAACAGGGGAGGACCGTGAGGTCCCCCCCCCTCGGTGGCTCGGGCTCCGGTGGCTTGGCCGGAGATCCGACAACGGCCGACGATGGGGTTCGGCCGGCGATGGCCAGCAGCGGACGGGCGGCGGCAGGGTTCGGTCGGAGAGAATCAAGAAGAGATCGAAAAATAGGGAGATTCTTTCGCGACTGATTTTCGGCAAAAACGGTGGCCGGCGGCGAGGCTTTGGGCTAGGGGAGAAAGGGAAGAGGGAGAGCAAAAAGAGAAGGGGCTTACTTCGAGCTCCGGCAATGTCGTTAGCTCCAATTTCCGGCGAGCACAAGTACGGAAGACCTTGACTTCAATCGGAGAAAACAAGGAGAAAGGAGAGAGAGAACCGGTGATCACTATGGGTTGTTTAAGAGGGGAAGAGGGGGTTTTATAGAGGAGGAATCCGTTTTTTACTCGGATTCCTCTCTCCTTTTCACGGTGGGAAGAAGACTCTCAACGGGAGTCTTCTTCCTCCCGATTCCTCTGTTTTCCTCTTTTTTTTTTTTTTTTTTTTGTGGGCTGTGGCTGATTCTGGGCCGGGGTGTTACATTCTCTCCCCCTTCAAATAATTTCGTCCTCGAAATTAAGTTATGTTGTTGAGATATATTTCAAAGTATACATTCTTCATATCATTCTCAAGCTTACAATAATGTCTTTTATTTCTCATGATCTTGTTATAACAAAAATTATTTGAAATCTCAAACTCATCCCTTCTTATTGATTTCTCAACTTTTTTGAAGAACTGTAATATTTTGAACTTGTATTAATATACTACCATTATTTGTCTAATACCTTTCACTCGAAATTCATAATTATCTCAGACTACCATTGATAGAAAGTAAATAAAGAAAGGTCGAACATTGGACACTCTTCACGATTATCGATTTCTTTCTTCTCTTGACCTTCCAATAAATTTTATATGTAGACTATCATCTTAAGAGAAATCTCAATCTTCTATATTAGTTCAAGTAACAATATTAGATTTTGAAAAAAATATGAGATCTATGTCAGGACATTCTAAGTTTGAACTAATATCAGAACTATCAAGCTATTAATAAACTTGAGATATCTAAACTTTCTTGGCATTATCTACAATGAAACAACCTACTGACAAAAATTATCAGGCTATGATGATCAGATTAGATCAAAATTTATAGCATCCTTTCATTATCAATAAAATCCTTCCTTATTTGCAACTAATGTATTTCATCATAATATCTTTTGATTTTAAAGATTAATATTTTTTTAATCAATTTAATCTACCACGCTTTTGCTGCACACTCTGATCTTAATTTATCAAATTATATAAGTCTATCAAAGATAAAAATATCCTCATATGTTAGATCAATCCAGGATAGATCTAACCTTCAAATTTCATATAAGACTTAGGGCAAAATTTTAAGTTTCTTTATCTTTACTACCTTCGGGTATAGCATATAAAAATTAAATCTTGATCTACTTTCTATGTTTGAAATCATTGCATAAGTTTCATCACTCTTCAAAAATCCGACATGTCTAGAATTAATTGGAGTTAATCTTAAATTTACCTTACAATCATTTAGATAATTTTTAAATCAATCTTTTTTTAAAAAAAAATTAATTCTAACTTGACAACTAAAAGAACTCAAGCCAACATCCTTTTGAATAGAATCAACTTGATTATTTCTTATAGAGCTCTCTTCATCACAACCCTTAATATTAATCGATAAATCCATAAAAAATCTTGTCCCTTGTATAAGTCATTCAAAATAGCAAGATGTCTTAGTTCAATTTAAAAAATATATCTAAACTTTGACTTGAATAATTAATATACTTCACCATCTTCAACAGTCACAAAAAAAATCTAATCCAAAGATAATAATACAAATTATTAAAGATTTCATCATAACCTGTATATCATACTCTGACAAAATAAATTTTCTTCTTTAATTTAACAATAATATCAAAATACTTTTGATCCACTTAGAAAAATAAACTTTTGACTTGAAATTCAATGCAACTTGAAAGATTAAAAAAAAAATCACATCCGAATATGATATTTTGAATAATTAAAAATTTCACCAAGATATATATCTCATATTCTCATAATAAAGTTCAAGTATATTTTTCATTGAGTTTCATATATAATCCTCTTATAGGTTCAATGCTCAAAAATATTTCTCTCTCATATGATGAAATTTCTTCTTGGACCATACCCTAATTAACTCTCTTTGATAAGTCCAGAATTCATAATGCTTAGACAATTATCATCGAAATTAAAAAAATATCATGATCTTCAATCATATAAGTTTTACATTCCAAAATCCTCTAGTATATTCAACATAACTTATCAATACCTCCCACTTCATTCCAAGGTCAACTCTTTTCATACTTAGGTCAACCTTACCAATTGAAATCTAAGATATAACTCATCAATTCTATTATAGATATCATATGCCACTTATACATAAATTTTATCTTAATATCTATTGATTCAAAATCTAATTACCGGATCGTTTGTTTTATGTCTATCATGTTCCTTATGATCATAACCTAAGTTTAAATATCACTAAAGTCATAATTTTAATAATTATAATCTTAAGCTTAAATACCACTTAAATCATATTCTTTAATGATCATAACCTAAATTGTAATATCATTCTATCATACCTTTAATAATCATAATCTTAAACTCTGATTTTATCAATCATACTCTATTGATTATAATCCCAAAGTTTTGATATCACTTATATGACAATCCTTAGTGACCCTAAACTTTCTGTCATATCCTAATTACTTGTATCATTGTCTCCAAATAAATGTAACCTAAGCTCTAAGCTCAGATGCCACTCTGTCACATCCTACTGATCTTACATAAAGTTTTAATATCTCTTCATAATCTCTAGTAATCTTAAACCTAAGCTTTGATATTATTCTATCACATCCTAATCATTTATATCGTAATCTCCAATGATCATAACCTAAGCTCTGATATTACTCTGTAATATTCTAATCACTCATATCATAATCCCTAATGATCCTAACCTATGCTCTGATACCATTCTGTCACGCCCCGAACCCAACACCCGGGTCGGATACGTGATGGCCGCACACTCCTTAGAGAAAGCCCTAAAGAATATGCAAGGCCAAAAATAAATATTACAACCTTAACATCCATAACAATTAATTTCAACAATAATTCATAAAATTTTGTATAGGTACAAATTAAATTTCTTCAGTTCTCTGATCAGGTACTATAACACTCTATCTATCCATCTGCTCACCCATAAATCTAAGCCATGGCCAATCATGAACATCCTGTATCTCTGAAAAGAAAAGAAAGATAAAGGGGTGTGAGCTTTACAGTCCAGTAAGAATTCTCATATCACACTGATATAGTAATATAGTCTGAAAATAAGGATAAGCAATAAAATATAAAATCTCATGTTCAATGTCCAGAATAATGCAAACATTCATAAATTTTCTGTCTTGTCAAAATAGATGCACCATCATATGTTAACAGGTGAAACACTTTTGTTCAACAATTGTTTCATGTCTTATCTTTCATTTCTCCTTTCATAATCACATGATTTTTAACAGTTTCCTTCTGGCTCTGGACTATCCAAGTCTATACCTCAGTCATCATCCGGATCGAATCCATTTAAAAAGTCTTTCAAGACTGTCCCAAGATGAGCTCCTGGCCGGCTGTCGCACGTACCAAAGCCCGTGAGAGACTGTCCCAGGCATAAGCTCCTGGCGGGCTGTCCCAAGCATGAGCTCCTGGCCGGCTGATCCACTTGTAAGTCAGTGGGGGCTGTCCCAGGCATAAGCTCCTGGCCGGCTGTTCCACATGACAAGGCTAGTCCATACCATATATCTCTTTCTTTTCATTTAATCATTATGTGTTGATTTCATCAATCAATTCTGTCTTGCATTATAATCAATTCAGATATGTCATATCCATATAATCATGCTATCAATCTTTGATACATATATATTGACATAACATACTCATGCTCAAAATCAAATAACAGTATCTCAGGTATAATAAATTCATCGATCTCAAATCCGACGATACAAAACCAACGATGCAAGACCAACAGTAAAATAGCATATATAATAGTGATCATGTACAGAGATTCTTACCTTTACCGGTGACTGATCCAAACACAGAAATCAATGTTCTTCTTTGATTTATGAATTTCTTTAACAAAATATTCCACTCGATATCATTTGCAGACAATCATCTCTTCGTAACCCTGATCAAATATAAAGATCATATATGGAGAAAATTATCGATAATCGATCCTAATAATACAGATCGAGGATCTCTCTTAGGATTAACCAAAATTAGGACTTGTCTATGTATTTGGATCCTTCACTGATCCATAAGACTTCTAGAGAGAGAAAATTCATGAAGAGAGAGAAAATTCTAGAGAGAGAAAGTGGAGAGAGAAACCTTCGTATCCTTCCGATGAGGCAATCATGGTCGAGACCATCAGAGGTCCTATCAGGGTGACTTAATATGAATCAAGTGTTATAAATTTCGAATAGGATCGGACTGGGATCAGATCTACTGCATGAATTTCGGAGCAATCTCAATTCATCATATTTTTAATTCAAATATATCCTAGGGTTTGTGATGCAATCAAAGAGTAGAAAGATTCTAGAGAGATAAAATTCATAAAAAGAGAGAAAGATCTAGAGAGAGAAAATAGAAAGAGAATCTAGAGAGAGAAACTAGAGAGAGAAAGTAGAGAGAGGAGAGAGGAAAGATTTTTCTCTCTTCTTCTTCTTCTTTTTATTTTATTTTTATTTTTATTTTTCTCTTTCTCTTTTTTCTTTTTTTTTTCTTTTCTTTTTCCTTTTTCTTTTCTTTTCTTTTTCTTTTTCTTTTTCCTTTTTCTTTTCTTTTCTTTTCTTCTTCTTCTTCCTTCTTCTTTTCTTCCCGCGGCCTCCCTTGGCTGAAACAGGGGAGGACCGTGAGGTCCCCCCCCTCGGTGGCTCGGGCTCCGGTGGCTTGGCCAGAGATCCGACAACGGCCGACGATGGGGTTCGGCCGGCGATGGCCAGCAGCGGACGGGCGGCGGCAGGGTTCGGTCGGAGAGAATCAAGAAGAGATCGAAAAACAGGGAGATTCTTTCGCGACTGATTTTCGGCAAAAACGGTGGCCGGCGGCGAGGCTTTGGGCTAGGGGAGAAAGGGAAGAGGGAGAGCAAAAAGAGAAGGGGCTTACCTCGAGCTCCGGCAATGTCGTCAGCTCCAATTTCCGGCGAGCACAAGTACGGAAGACCTTGACTTCAACCGGAGAAAACAAGGAGAAAGGAGAGAGAGAACCGGTGATCACTATGGGTTGTTTAGGAGGGGAAGAGGGGGTTTTATAGAGGAGGAATTCGTTTTTTACTCGGATTCCTCTCTCCTTTTCACGGTGGGAAGAAGACTCTCAACGGGAGTCTTCTTCCTCCCGATTCCTCTGTTTTCTTTTTTATTTTTATTTTTATGGGCTGTGGCTGATTCTGGGCTGGGGTGTTACAATTTGATACCTATTATTGAGAGATAACAAGACTATAACAACGTGATATCACCGATTGTTGACAATATTATTATTATTAATTTGAATGAAAATTTGTAAAAATCTTTACACTAGTGGATAGTGAAAAAGTATGTATTGTGGCCTATAACCCAATATATCATGACCGTTGTAATGGGAAAGTGACTAAATAACAATTTTTATGAAACTATAAATTTGCCTTTTGTATACGTAGTGCAATGTACCAGGATATTTTTAAAAATATTTTAATATTATAATCTATCCGAACTGTGATAAAAGTTCATGGCAATTTACTATGGTGTCTTGCATTTATTAAGACCATTGATTAGATGGTAGACATTTGGCTACCGCTTATATAGTTATCTACGGGCTTGTAAAACAAACTGTTCTTTTTTTTCTTTTTTTTTTTCCAAAAAAAAAAAGCATGAGCTTTCTAAATATTTGTCGAGTAACTCATAAGATGTCTAATTAAATTTTTAAATTTTTTTAATTTTAAAATATTTTATTTAATGATTTATATTTTTTTAAAAATTTTATAAATTTTTTAAAAATAAAATTTAGTGAATTGTTTCACAATGGTGCACAAGATCACATGTGCTCATCTTTGGAGCAAGACATATTAATGGATCACCAACCAAAGTGAGTTGTTTTTTGAAGAAATACAATGGGGACATCTCTATCGATATTCGAACTCCAGGTCTTTTTCAGGTGATGACCAGCTGGCATGAAAACATATTTTCATATGCGACAGATAGTTTAACCACATCTTTTTCTATTTTCAATAGAAAAATCTAAGAGATAATTGGCTGGAAGGAGTGAAGGATCGAAATCGAAATGAAAGCGAGTGATTCTTATTTTAATTATTTGATTAAAAAAATATTATTTTTATTCTGATTTTAGAGTAGAATGGGAATGACTCAATCTATCTAAAATTCAATCCCCACTCTTCTCTGTGGATTTAAATTTATATTTCGATTTCTATTCTGATTTCGATTTTAGTTACGAATCAAACATTTCGAAAGATTTGTCCATTTTGATTTCGATTCCAATCCATTTCAATTTTTATTCAGATTTCAATTTCGATCGTGAACCAAGCATCCGATATCTCCTTTCAATCAACACTACCTGTATGATGAGTTCATCTACTAAATTTCCACTGATACGTAGGCTTCTTGACTTCCCGCACTAGTTGAAATCACACATCCTATAATATTGAAAGTACCCCACCTAAAAGTCCAATCCACAAAATATTAGCACAAACTTTAGTATTACGCAAAGTAGTATATCTCAATCAAAAATTATGTGACACCTCATGTCATAGTGAAGGCACAATTACGATATAGCTCTATTTTTTTTAATGTAATCATCAAGGCATCTTGGTTTGTTATTATCTAGACTCTAGAGAAGACTTGATGGATGTGATTTTTTAGGTCTTCATGAATAGCCAGCTGGGCCTGATCAATAAAAAATATAATTTAGATTATTAATATTTTGAATAATTAATAAATATCTTCCTATATTTTCATTAGTTTTGCAGATATCCCTCTACCCTTAAAATTTCAGCAATGTCAATCTTGCATTTAACAGAACATTTTCAATTTGGATCTGACGCTCCCGCCGGTGATTACGTAGCACTATTTTTGCCGTAGATGGCTTACATGGTCAGAAAGTCAGTTTTATCTGCCTGACTTGGCCTTCTCCCAATTTGGTACCAAACTTTCTGCTATTAATAGACATTTCTTTTCATTTTTTAGTTTCCTACTGTCTCTATCCCTCTCCCTGCTTAGGTTTCAGACGGACTAGAGATGAGTTCGTCCTTGTCGAGCATGTGGGAAGGAGAACCGTCCGTCATTAATGCAACCCCAAAGACGTGCCGTTGCTATCTTGCAGTCATAGTGAAGACATCATGGACATCTATGAATCTAAAAAGGAGGTTTTGGGCATACCCTTATTATGAGGTAAGAAGTTTGATTTTTTTTTTTGTTTTACTCGATTTGAGGATCGTGGACACTTATGAATGCGTATTACAGTTGTAGTTGTTTTCTTTCTCAGATTGGTGGAGATTGTAACTATTTTTTATGGTTGGATCTGGAGTGAAATGGTTATGCATTCAAAATTATCTATAAATTGCAGAAAAGGATTGACAGGTTGGAGACTGATAAGCAGGTCTTGCGGGTGGAGAAGAAAAGTTCAGAATCTAAGATATCTAACCTTGAAAAGCAGGTGGCTTATCTAAAAAGACAAGCTAATATTTAGGAAAATAGGAACAGATGTAATATGTTTGGTGTTTTTGGTTTTTTAATTATGTTTTTGCTGATTTTCTTAGCCTATAGGCCTAATGTACCATTTTGTCAAACATCCTTGCTATGATAGCGTATTTGTCTCTTTGTAAGGGTTTTTAATTTGAAACCATACTATATCACATTTTGATTATGTATTTTGTTTAATCTGAAACAAGATTGTATTTGGCATTATCTATCAATATATCTCTGCCGACACATTGATATTTTAAATGGCACAAGATTGTTTAAAGATAATATAAGATTTATAAGTTTACAGATTCACAGAAACCTGCTGTTTGGTTCTACAATATGACAGATTTTAATGCTCAGATATTTTAAATAGATTCAGAATGTCATGTTTCTGAAATCTGCGTTAGATTCTACAATGTGAATAAATAGTCACGAAACATCACCGCATCAGAAATTGTTATATCTGCCATACTCTAAACTAAAGAATAGAACTAAAAGTAGAGACTTGTAAGGATGCAACTATTTCTTCTGCAGCAACACTTTGCTTCTTCAAATCACTCATTGATATGGTAAGAGCCTCAATTTCGGAGTTTTTTACAGATAAAGCATCAGCCATGCTTGACTCAATTCTCATCACTTCCACCTTGGATTCAGATAAGTCTTGCTCTAGTTGCTTTATGCGAGCTTTATAAGAACCATTGAGCTCTCTCTGAAACCTACTATTGTTTCCTATTGAGATACATGTAAAGTCACTGTAAATAATTTTCTAGCAATCAGCAGCCTAGTACTCATCCTCTGTTTCAATATCATTCACATTGTCCAAACGACAACCAGTTTGATAGATATTAATCAAAAAGATAAATTTACTATTAATCACCAGCCAAAACCCAGTTACATTCAACAAAAATTCTAACTTCACATTCAACAAACTAGACAATTTACAGAACATATAAATCTACTTTCACATTCAACAAAACTGAAGAATATATAAAACTTAGAAATTCAGTTTAAAAATATATCACAGTGTCATAATACATCCATAAAACATAGAGCTGATTCATTCATTCAATAAACATTGAAAATTCTCTCAGTTCTCCCATTTACGGTTTCAATTTTCTTTACGACCAAGTGATGCCTCTCTTGAGTTGGAAGACTACTTGGCTTGAAATGATCCGTTGATCGATAGCACGGGCGCTTGAGTTGGGAGCTCGTCCACCTTTTCTAGCTACAAATTTTGATCTTCTCTTTCTCCCAAAATCTTACAAAAAATGACATACATTGTTAGTTAACTATAAAATCATATGACATGAATCAAAAGCTACATTCTTGACCTTGTACACAAGACCAAATCCAATGGTATTTTCAACATATGTGGGGCCACAACTTGTATTAGCTTCACCTCGAACCTGCACATCATATTTCTATATAAATAACTCGTATCATAACTCAAAATAGATAAATAGTCTACAGCTAGCTAGAAAACCTTGCTTTTAAGCTTGCAAATATATAAACATTTTTTGAAATCTAGGATGCAATGCTCTGTCAGTCCTCTCAACAGCAATGTTTATCCAACTATTGAGATTATGCTTCTTTAAGATCTCGATACAGTCCCAAACTTTATTGTATTGCTTCTTGTTGTCTCCATGTACATCTTCTACAGCTTGCTTTTTTGCTCTATAAATCATATGTGAACTCACATCCACATGATATTTTCATCTAACCTGATCCTTAAAAGCTTTGACTTTTCAATCAGAATCAGACCTCAAGTTCTCCATATATTTATTACTCAACTATCTTGTAGTGACCTATTTATTCATGAAACTTCTTCCACATTTATAAACAGGATTCAAAGTCTTAATTTGAAAAGAGGCCTCTCCAGTAACATTTGATGTATGCATCCTCCATCCACAACTGTTTTTGCACTCAATTGTTACTTTATTCTTCTCATTCTTTATGACACTATATCCGTTCCATCTTTGATAATATAATTTTTTAAAACTTCTTTTAACTGGTATACGGATCATTTATGGTACTTGCATCAAATTCAACATCCCTACGAGGCTTAAGGGTATCATCATCTGAAGGCGGTGGGATATACAATTCATCAGCTGTGGCTTCCTCTAGGTTTTCATCTGCATCAACTCTTGGTTCTTTACCCTTATACAATCCAGCAATTTGACTGTTGGGGCCAATGTTTGAATCCCTTGAAAAATCTTTAGATGCTACCTTAACCCCGATATCAAATAGATCATCACTTTCAGATGATTCTTCGCTGAAGTGTATGCCGTTGTCATCAAGTTCTTCACCCCCTTCGTTGTCTCCTTGACTGTCATCATCTTCTTCAACACTATCTTCTTTCCCATATTCACTTTCAACTATTTCTGTTGGGTTCCAGTGGTACAGCAGAAGGGTTAGATATTTAAAATTTTCATTCAAAACACCCGATACACCGAAAAACCCCAATGCCTAGAAATCTTTGACTATAATAATCAAATTATAATAAATATAAATTAGAATAAGAAGAATACCTGTAGCGTTAATCTCAATTTCTACAAGACGTCCCAGTATCCACCCTCCAATGATGATCCACACGAAAACTGAACCAAGGACAGTACTCTTTCTTCATCTTGCTTCAAGAGTTTTAGCCACTAAAACTCGACTAGCCTTATACCGATCAGATTTCTCTAAGAAACTGACTCCATCCTCTTAGAACTTCTTCTGAACTTCTGATCCTCCTTCTTTAAGACTCTCACAACTCTTATTAGGACCAGATAAGGCTTTGTCTTAAATCTCAAAGTCTTGTCCTAAAATTAAAATAGGTTGTAAGAAAGAAAGGAGAGCAACGGAGACCAAATTAGAAACTCTCTCTGAATTACCTCGGACATCCAGTGCTCTGGTTAATTTATAGCCACTAGAAGGATGCCAAAAGAGAGAGATGCACCTCATCTAAGAGGCCTATCTGATCTGATTATCAGAGATAAGAGTTTCTTCAAACAGAAGGACTCTTATCAATGATACGTCGATCGGCACCCTGCTCTGCGCACGTGACCAGAGAAGGAATATTTTCGCATCTCTTCTCAAATCAGAAAAATCCTCAAAAATTTATGTGGATAGAGGATTCAATATGATTCCAGAACATATAATGAGTGGATAAAAATTTTTACAAATGGATGTGTTCTCACATCCTTTCATGCGAAGTCTGATCACTGCATGTGCAGGCATGAGGACGAACTTATGGCATCCATTTGGCATCCAGATAAGTCAAAAAAAATTTCAAAAAAATTATCAAAAATAGCTTGTAAAATACAAAATATTATCACCAAAAATTGTTTCATTTTGAAAGTATTTGATGAGGAGAAGGACTCTCCAAATCTCAGAGAGATGCAACGCTTCTTCGCTCGCGTGCGAGACTTCCTTTTTCTAATTTTTCTCCACTCCAAAAATTTTAGAAAAAATATATCTTATGCTTTGAGATGTGCAACAGAGGATGAAAGGTGATATGAACTTCCACACGCATCTTAATCCCATGTCAAAAGGACTCTTTTCTTTTGCCCACGCCAATACTTGTATGCAGAACCTGTTTTGCGCCAAAAGTCCTTCACAACTTGGACTCTTCATAATTGGCGTTAAAATGAGATGTGCCACCCCAATTTGGACTGCTTCCAGATGGCATGACCTGACCTAAATATCTACTAAATTGAGCTAGCTAATTAGCAAAGGATGAGACCAAATTGACCTCTAAAGGAGCAAGGGTTCCATACGTGCTAGCATGCTTAATTACCGGAGTCCTGATTGAATCTAAAATTTCAATCAATCTTTTTCAAAAGGATCCTTGGCCAATTTTTATATGTGTGTGATCCATTGGGTTCCACATCTAGCTGATAGTAGGTCCGGATGTAAGTTGATTAAATTTGATTAGATTTCAATCTAATCGATTTAGGTCCAATCGAGCTAACCCGAGTTCAACAATTATAATCCTTTCTAATTGGTGATCGAATTAAACTCTTTAATTCGATAAAAAACTTATAAGTCAAGATTGATGTCTAGCAATGTATCATGATTATCCAGAAGATGTAGAATTTTAATAAAAATATCAAATACATCCTTCAGTGGTAAGTTACCATATAATTCAATTCTTCGATCATCCCTGCACTCTGAATATGTTCATGAGTATGGAATCATGTCAAACTCAAACACATATTCATATCGATTCTCAATTAACCAATGATGACTCCAACAAAGAAGTATTAGAAACTCTTTCTAATCTCTTTTCTGCTTTTGACCAAAAGATTTTTCTCAAGTCAACTAGGATTGAGAATACATAGGATGCGATCTCCTCTTACTAGGAGTGATCGATTTCATGTTGACCTACTCACAACCTCTATATACACTCCACCATATCTAGAACACCCCGTACATGTCTTAATGCCATGCCTGGGTATGAACCAAAGTATGGGTTCATGTGCACAAGATTCTATAGTGGTCTCAGGTCTAAGGATCACTTGCACAACTCTCATTTAGAGAACTATCTTTGACATGCAAGTAAAGCTTCCATAAGATGTTCTCTTTCATCGAGTCAATTCAGTGGAATCATTTTTCAAATGAGCACCCACATCCTTATATTAGTGTCCTATACAAATGGCTAGTAAGATTTGCCATCCTCTCTATCGAGCATACATAGGATGTGCCAGTCTATCCGAAATATTGATCTCTGACTCAATACTCCTACGATCAGAAATATTTAAGATAAAAATTTTAGAGTTTTAGGTCTCACTAACATGATCCATTCATATCTCCTAAAATCATTGCCCTAATCTTTGGGGTTCATCATAATCTTAGACATAATAAGATGCAGCTAATATGATGAATCAATACCTTAAATAATAAATGTCATTTCATAAGTTGAAAAATTATAAAGAAAAATTTCATCGCAAGACACTTGCGATTGGCTTATAGGGCACTCTTCTTTCAATCTCCCACTTGCATTAAAGTCAATCGCCTTTATATCTCATACAATCAAGATAGCGATTATATAGCTGCTTTGGTATGGCCTTAGTGAATGGGTCTGTTATATTGTTCTTTCTGTCTACTCATTCAAGGACAACATCTTGTCTCTAACGAGATGAAAGTGTCTGAGGATATGCTTGGATCTAAAATGAGACCTAGATTTCTTAGCTTGAATAACGGCTCCAGTGTAATCACAATAGAGTGACACTGATCCTTCATTCTTAAGAACAACTCTTAAATCCATGATGAACTTTTTTCATCCAGGCAGCTTCCTTAATGGCTTCACTAGCAACGATGTACTCTGCCTCAGTAACTGAGTCAGATATTATTTGCTGCTTGAAACTCTTCCAACTCATTGTCCCATCATTAAGGTAAACACATATCCTGATATCGACTTGCTATCATCAGCTTTTCAATGATCCTCTCTTGGATCAGCCTGAATCTGCTAGCTATGCCCAAAGCATAAGCTACATCAGGCCTGGTACATAGCATGGCATATATAATTGATCCCATAGTCAAAGCATAAGGAATTTCATTTATCCTCTTTCTCTCCTCTAGTGTCTTAGGATACATTTTGTTAGAGAAACGTATACCGTGTCTTGTAGACAAGTAACCTCTCTTACTTGCCTCAATATTAAACCTCTTTAATATGAGACCTATGTACCATGACAGGGATAAGTCTAACATCCTTTTAGATCTATCTCTACAGATCTTTATACCTAGTATATAGGATGCTTCACCTAAGTTTTTCATAAAAAATTTATTCGATGGCCAAGTCTTGACCGATTGCATTATTGGGATATCATTTTCAACGAACAGTATGTCATCGACATATAAAATCAAGAAGAGAATAGCACTCTCACTTGTCTTCTTATACACACATGGTTCATCCTTATTTTTGATAAAGCTAAACTCTTTGACTGTCAGATCAAATTGGATATTCCAGCTCCTCGAAGTCTGCTTTAATCCATAGATGGATCTTTTTAGCTTGCATACTTGATTTGCCCTCCCACTTGAGACAAATCTCTTTGGCTGAGTCATATAGACTTCTTCCTCTAGATTACCATTGAGGAATATAGTCTTGACATCCATCTGTCAGATCTCATAATCGTAGTATGCTGCTATAGCAAGCAAAATTCGGATGGACTTGAACATAGCTACTGGTGAGAAGGTTTCATCACAATCAATTCTTTAGCTTTGACTGAAATTCTTCACCACCAATCTAGCTTTATAGGTTTTTACTTGATCATCTGCTCCGATCTTCTTTTTGAAGATCCACTTACACTCTATTGGGATCACACCCTTAGGTGCATCAACCAAGATCCGCACTTGGTTGATATACGTTGAGTCCATCTCAGATTTCATGACTTTCAGCCATCTGTCTGAGTCTCTACTCATGACAGCTTTCGAATAGGTCAGTGGATCATCATCCAGAATGATGTTGATCATATTGTCATCAAATCTCAGAAGTACATGATGCACTCTATCTGACCTTCAGAGAGGAGGTGTGTATTATGGATATACCTCATCTTTAGGTACTTCTGATTGAGGATCTTCTTGTGGTCCAACCACTGGTATTTTTGGATCGATTTGTAGATCATGAACTTCAGTAAGTTCAATATTCCTCCCACTGAATCCTTCTTGGATGAGTTTATTTTTTAAGTAAGTGGCGAGCCTACTAACAAACACCTTTTATTCAGTAGGATGGTAAAAGTAGTATCCATTAGTTTTCTTAGGATATCCTATACACCTACACTTGTTTGATCTAGCATTAAGCTTATGTCCAAAAAGATTTCTGACATAAGCAGGACAACCCCAAATCTTAAGATGTTTAAGATTAGACTTTCTTTCCTTCTATATCTCATATGGTGCGCTTGCAACAGATTTTGAAGGCATCCTGTTTAATGTGTATGTTGCAGTCTCTAGGATATATCTCCAGAAAGATATTGGAAGATCGGTGAAGTACTTTATGGACTATACCATATCCATCAAAGTGTGAATCCTCCTTTCTACTACACCATTTAATTAGGGTGTGTAAGAAGGGGTCCATTCAGAAAGAATACCTTTACTCTTAAGATGATCAAAAAATTCATTAGATAAGTATTCTCCTCTTCGATCAGATCAAAGAACCTCGATACCTTTGTCAGTTTGTTTCTCGATCATACATTGATACTCCTTGAACTTATCAAAGGTTTCGAATTTATGTTTCATAAGATACACATATCCGAACCTTGATAAATCTTTCGTAGTGTGATAAAATAGGAGTATCCTCCTCTGGCCTGAGTTGTCATTGCTCCATATACATCTGTATGTACTAGGGCTAACAACTCATTCGCCCTCTCTCCTTATTCAGAAAATGGAGTCTTGGTCATCTGACCCATGAGACAAGATTTATAAGTTTTCAATGATTCATAATCATATGGGTCAAAGAATTCTTCTTTGTATAACTTGTTAATCTTTGACTCACTAATATGACCAAGGTGACAATGCTAGAGATATGTGACATTCACATCTTCTCTCTTTCTTTTCATATTTCTTTCAATATAAAAAATATTTTCATTGAGTGCACGAATTTAAAAGATTATTATCAATATAACCACTACCATAAAATTTATTAGAAAAGAAAATAGAGCATTTATTTTCTATTAGCCTTATTTCATAATCTTATTTTAATAACAAAGATATAGAAATAATATTTATAATGACCTTTGGCATATAATAATAGTCTTTCAATATTAAAATTTTATCTGAAGGTAAATCAAGCATACAGGTTCCCACAGTCTTTGCGCTAATGGACTCTCCACTTGCGCCATAAAGCTCGAGATCACCTCTTTTTAGACCTTTGATATTCTATAGTCGCTGTAATGAATTACAAATATACGATCCACAGATGGTATCTAATACCCAAGTATCAGAGTCCGAGCCACTCAATAAAAAATAAGTTTGTATTATATACACATCTTTTGGTGCTATACTTGCATCCTATTTCAAACTTGCAAGATTATTCTTACAATTATACTCCCAATGTCCAAACTTACCACAAAATAAATAGCTAATATCCATATGGACATCTTTTACCTTCTCATTATTACTGACTATCTCAAGGTCAGAAATATCCAGAATATTGGAGTTCTTCTCCGATACGAACCTTATTTGCAAGTTCTTCAACCAATCCACAGAGTTGGATCGGCCTATATATTTTTATTTATGGTGTTATGCAGTGAAAATAAAGAGGTCATAATGCAGACTTAAATCTGCATAAATAAAGAACAATAGTATAAGCAGATTACTCATATTTAAAATATATAACTAGATGAAGACTTTTAAACTAGTTATGTCTCTCACTATTTTATCGGATACCATAGCCCGCTCCTATGGTAAACGAAAAATTCTAATCTGATTTCTTAATGGGGTTGAGATCCTAATCTCTTAATGAAGCCTTATGGATGTCACAACAAACCTTAATGAGTTCAAAGATAGAAAAATTTATCCAATTGCACCTCATGGAACTCTCAATATAATCTGCCTCTAAAAATACTCCTAGCCTTATGGATATCATAACAAACTATAGTATTTTTAGTTAAGTTAGACCCTTCATTTCTATACAGTCATATCTGAAAAATACTGTCCTTGTGGATATCACAACAAAGCAACATATCCAAATATGCCGTAAAGTATATAATATGCACCAAGACAAACCCACATCAATCTTCATAGCAAGCCTTATAGATATCACAATAAACCTACTATAGTTTTTGATAGGATATTGACTAGGCATGAAAGAAGGCATATGTAGTGTTCTAAATACTGAGCTATCTTCATTCAAGATTCGAACTAATCTAATTGATCAGAAAATTATTAAGATTGGTGGGGATCCTCCCGTTGCTTTTCTTAGACATCAATAAAATTGGCCAGGCCAGCAACGGAACTAATTAAATAACCATCGCACTTGAAACAATCCTTAGACACCAATTGATTCATTGATTCAAGAAATAGGTTAGCTATTAATTCATAATACTATGATTTAATATAATTTTTATAAAGACTTTAATGGTCTCAAGCGCATCCTAATTTAATCATAATGATGTACTATTATAGTTATATCTTAATAATCATAACAACTAATCATGGCATCTATTCATATCTCTAAGATATGAAATCATAATCATTCAATATGATTATAATTAACATTTTAAACATATCACATATACATGAAGTTCTAATAATATGCATGAATACAAAATACTCTTTTCACAATTTTTCTTCTTGGAACATCACAGTGGCACCCTTACACGCCATAAGAGTACCCTATTGAATAGGAAGAGAGGGTCTCTGAACTCTACTTGCTCTTATGACCAGATGTTCTGGTGATGAATCTCAATTAGAGTACTAAACTATTAAGAAAATTCTACACATACATCATGCATTTTATATTTAAAACATATCTCTAAGACATACTAGGGTTTGGATATTCAATCGGGTTCAACCCTTGAGCCGACTTGAACCAAACTAAAAACCCATGCTTGATCACAATCAAGATAGTAATTTAACCTTTGATTATATAGATCAAGGTAGACTCAGATACCACTATTGGGTTTCAATGGTGTAGTGGAAGGATTAGACATTTAAAATTTTTATTCAAAATATCCGATGCATCGAAAAATCCCAATACCCAAAAACCCTTGACTATAATAATTAAAGTATAATAAATATAAATTAGGATAAGAAGAATATTTGTAGCGTTAATCTCAATTTCTATAAGGTGTTCAAGTGTCCACCCTTCAATGGTGATCCACATGAAAATTGAACCAAGGACAGTGCTCCTTCTTCACCTTGCTTCAAGAGTTCTAGCCACTAGAACTTGACTAGCCTTATATCGATCAGATTTCTCTAAGAAACTGACTCCACCCTCTTAGAATCTTTTCTGGACTTCTGTTCCTCTTTCTTTAGGATCCTCACAACCCTTGTTAGGATCAGATAAGGTTTTGTCTTAAATCCCAAAGCCTTGTCCTAAAACTAAGTTAGGTTGTAAGAAAGAAAGGAGAGCAACGGAGACCAAATTGGAAACTCTTTCTGAATGACCTCGGACACCCAGTGCCCCAGCCAATTTATAGCCACTAGAGAGATGCCAAAAGAGAGAGATGCGTCTCATCCAAGAGGCCTATCTGATCTGATTATCAGAGATAAAAGTTCCTTCAAATAGAAGGACTCTTATCAATGATACGTCGATCAGCACCCTGCTCTGCGTGCATGACCAGAGAAAGGATATTTTTACATCCTTTCGCAAATCAAAAAAATTCTCAAAAATTTATGTGGATAGAAGATTCAATCCTAATTCCAAAACATATAATGAGTGGATAAAAATTTCTACAAATGGATGTGTTCTCACATCCTTTCATGTGAAGTCTGATCACCGCATGTGTAGGTGTGAGGAGGAACTTATGGCACCCGTTTAGCATCCAGATAAATCTGAAAAAATTTTAAAAAAATTATCAAAAATATATTATTAAATATAAAATATTATCACCAAAAATTATTCTATTCTGAAAGTATTTGATGAGAAGAAAAACTCTCCAAATCTTAGAGAGATGCGACATTTCTGCACATGCGTGTGAGACTTCCTTCCCTTTTCCAATTTTTCTCCACTCCAAAAATTCCAAAAAAAATATATCTCATACTTTTAGATGTGCAACAAAGGATACAGGGTGATATGAGCTACCACATACATCTTAATCCCATGTCAGAAGGACTCTTTTCTTCTGCCCACACCAACACTTGTATGCAAAATCTGTTTTGCGCCAAGAGTCCTTCGCAACTCAGACTCTTCATAATTGGCGTTAAAATAAGATATAGCATCCAAATTTATACTACTTCTAGGTGGCATGACTTGACCGATATATCCACTAAATTGAAGGAGGAAAACTACTTTTTCTCGTAGGATCTTCCAGATTTCATCAAATCTGGGGCGGAATAATTTAAAAAAAAATTATCCTACATATATTTCAGATCTAAGTCTCTAGATCTAATCTTCATATCTAATATTAAATCTAAAATAAATCTAAAAGGGATGAGAAAATAAGTAATACCTCAAGGATAATCTGATTACCCAATAGATGATCTCTGCACAGCCCGAGATTCTGATGTAGCCATGCAAGCGTCTGGCCTCTACCGATATCTACTCAGATAGGATCTGAAACATCTTCTTCTCGTGAATCTACGCTCCAAAAATTAGATGTCTATCAGATTTGGAAGTACTTCAGAACTCCTTCTGAAGTTGGAGCAGCAGCCTGTCGAAGATGTCCTGCAGCCTTCTGTTCCAGGCGTCACCACGCCTTGGATCTTTTCCAGATGGACGTCCAACTCTTTGGAAGTGAAGAGGGGAGGAAGGAGAGTAGAGAAGATGTGGAGAAGAGGGGAGGGGGTGGTAACTTTTAGATTTTGTGCATAAAACAACTTCTTCCATGAAACCCTAGGCGTAGCAGGGTTTATATAGAACCTGTATGCTGCGCAGTGCCACATCATTCAACCAATCAAAAAATTTTAATAAATTTCAAAAAAATTTTGATTGATGGAGTGATGTCATCTGATCCTATCAGATAAGAATCCCACCTTATCTCCAAAAGATAGCGCCAACATTGGATAAGCACAAATAGAGGTGGCGCCCAAGAGTTTAAATTGATCAAGACACTCCAATCCTTATCCACTTGGGGCATCCACTTTAATCCAATTGGGCTCACACCATAATCTGATTATGGCACCCAATTTGATGTGGCTTGGCTTATGGACACTCCACAAAAATCTTCCAATGAGCCCTCTTCAGTTTAAGACCCATATGTCAACTTTTGACAGATGTCCTAAAATGAAATTGGTAGGTGCTAGGAATTAGCAGGTGTTGTCTTAAATTCATCTCATGAATTAAGACAAGCCATTTCTGAGCTGGACAAGCTTCATTTAGACTGAGAGAAACCTTCCTAAGGTTCTCTAGATGAGTCAAATCACATTTGGCTCAGTAAAGACAGAAAAGATTATACGAGAAGAAAGTTAGGCTCAATCATGTACTAGCATGATTTCTTTGAACCTAATTGGATCTTATCCAAATCAATTGGGTTAGCCCAATTGATGACATCCAGACCCTAACCCTTGTTTGTGTGACCCAGTTAGGTTCAATTCCGTATGGTAATGAGACATGTCGTGATCTCATCATCGACATCATTGAAACTCCTTTCGATGGATCAGAACTCTTCTGATTCAGACAATTAGAATGATCGATCATCAATATCATTCTAATTGCTCTCAAAATCCACCAGTGACATCTAGCAGTATATGGTGACAATCCATCAGAACTGAAGACAAACCTCTCGGTGCAGCTATCTGTGTGATTGAGTTCCTCTATCATGAGTCCCGACTGAATTAGGGTTAAAGTGAACTCGTCAAATCCAACATCAGTCATATGAATCAATTGATCGATCTAAGTCTGATGTGAAACCCCAATGAAAAACTCTTTTTCCATTATTTCACTCTGCCATGTCCATGGGCTTAAGGACTCGATCTTTTGATCACCATAGGACTACTCCTCTCATCGATCGAGGTTGATAGATCCCATCTTGGTGCGACCTAGTTCCTACAATGAATATGCTACAGCCAACATACACCTCAGGATTTCGAATAGCTAGAAGATTAAGTTATGGTGTAGTCAAACTATAACACACTCAAGGTGAACTATCGATGCACCTCAGGTCAAAGAACTAGACACACAACTGCAGCATCGAGCTAGTCATTGACGAGAAGGTAGACTTCCTTATAACTGCTCGAAGTGGTCACGCTCAGTACTCTCGTTCTCAATGAATACCTATACTCTCTCTCTGGTATCTCCACACAGTAGACTCAAGACACATCTACTCTAAAGAAGCGATCGTACACCAATCTTTCGGATCGATCACCATCTTCGTGATGATCCTATGGTCAGGAGCTGTTTATGAGTTAGTTATGTAAATTCATGCCTGAAATTTTCACCTCTTGAAAATATGAATTTACATTTCTACCAACTCAAAGGATGTATTACAGACACAATGTACACAATGTGATAGAAGAATAACCCTTTTATTGATTTATAGTCAAAATTATAAATTTGTCCTTAGATTTGTACAGGAATGTGTCGGTCAATCTGGCATCTAGGGCACACATCTAACAAACTCTCACTTGACCTAATGCCAATTGGCTACATATCTAAGTCCCATCTTCTCAAGATGGGCTTCGATCTTTTGCTGGCCCAATGGCTTAGACAGCGGGTCTGCCACATTATCTATGGAGTCGACTCTCTTGACCTCGACATAACCCTTTTCGAGATAATCACGGATCAGATGGAATCGTCGCTCGATGTGCTTGGACTTCTGGTGAGACCTTGGCTCCTTAACTAGGGCTATGGCATCATTATTATCGCAGTAAAGAGGTATGGCATCCGATGACATCACTCCAAGCTCTGCGGCAAATTTCTTATACCAGAATGCCTCCTTCGCAGCTTCCGATGCAGCAATATACTCTATCTCTATGGTGGAATCGGCAATCACCATCTGCTTGGAACTCTTTCAGCTAACTGCACCACCATTGCAAATGAACAGACTCTCAAATATCGACTTTCGATCATCTATATCAGACATAAAGTCTGAGTCTGTATATCCCTGAATCTGGAGTTCTCCATTCTCAAAGACTAGAAACATATCCTTTGTCCTTCTCAAATACTTAAAGATACATTTCACAGAAGTCCAGTGCTCTTCGCTTATATTCAACTGATATCTGCTTGTGACACTCACAGCATGGGCTATATCAGGTCGTGTACATAGCATGGCATATATGAGACTCCCTATTGTCGAAGCATAAGAGATCTTGCTCATGCGTTCAATCTCCTCAGGTGTGCTAGGGCACATCTTCTTGGAGATATGAATGTCTAAAAGGTACTAAACCTCTTTTGGAGTTTTTCATGCTAAACCTTTTTAGCACCTTCTCTATGTACATCTTCTGTGAAAGTCTGAGCATCTTATTTGGTCTATCTCTATAGACCTTAATATCCAATATAAAAGATGCCTCTCCTAGATCTTTCATAGAGAACTCCTTAGACAACCATACTTTGACTGAGGTCAACATGGAAATATCATTCCCAATTAGGAGGATGTCATCTACGTACAATACGAGGAAGACAACTGCACTCTCACTGATCTTTTTGAATACACATGGTTCTTCCTCGTTCTTGATGAAATCAAACATTTTGATCACATCATTGAAACGAGTATTCCAACTCCGAGATGCTTGCTTAAGTCCATAAATGGACCTTTGCAGCTTGCAGATCCTGTGATTATCATCACTGGATGTGAAACCAAGTGACTGTTCCATATAGATATCTTCCTCAAGATATCCATTTAAGAATGCCGTTTTTACGTCCATCTGTCATATTTCATAATCGAAATAGGCTACAAAAGCAAGCAATGTGCGGATGGATTTTAGCATGGCTACGGGCGAAAAGGTATCCTGATAGTCAATACCTTCGCGCTGACTATAACCTTTCATTACGAGCCTAGCTTTGAATGTCTTCACATTCTCATCTGTACCTATCTTTCTCTTGAAGATCCATTTACACCCAATAAGTACAATACCTTCAGATGGATCTACCAAGGTCTAGACTTGGTTTGAGTGCATCGAGTCAATTTCTGATCTCATTGCCTCTAACCATTTCTCAAAGTCGATATCTGATATCGCCTCGTCATAGGTCTTGGGATCATCACCATGAACCCCATTTTTCGTGAGAAATATTTTCTCTACATCCTCTTGTATGGTACCTAAGTACCTTTCAGGAGGACAAAAAACCCAAGTCGATCTACGAGGTGGAAGAGGTTGTGTTAGGACTGATTCTGATTGATTTGGTTCCTCAGATTCTTTAGCTCGTTGCTCTTGAGAGACATTCTTCTTAAGCTTAATTATTCTTCCGATGCCACCATCTTGAATAAACTATTTTTCAAGAAAAATAGCATTTCGACTCACAATCACATTGTGGTCTTTCAGAATATAGAAATAGTATCCTAATTACTCTTTAGGATATCCTATGAATCGAGCTCTAAAAGATCTGAACTCTAATTTGTCCGCCTGTTGTCTCTTGACATAAGCCGGACAACCTCAAATTCTAAGATGATTCAGACTTGGCTTCTTACCATGCCATATCTCATACGGTGTGGTAGGAATAATTTTAGAGGGAACCCTATTCAATACATAAATTGCTATCATGAGACAATATCTCCAAAGAAATTCAGGGAGGTCCGTGAAGCTCATCATGGAACGGTCCATATCTAATAGGGTCCGGTTTCTCCGTTCTGAAACTCTGTTGAGTTGAGACGTTCCAGGTGGAGTCCATTGAGAGACTATGCCATTATCCTTAAGATAGTCTAGGAACTTTCGACTAAGGTATTCACCTCCTCGATCTGATCGAAGAACTTTAATGGGTTTTTCTGTTTATTTTTCTACCTCATGTCTGAATTCTTTGAACCTTTCAAAAGCTTCAGACTTATGTTTCATTAGAAATACATATCCGTATCTAGACATATCATCGATAAAGGTAATGAAGTAGACGTAGTTGCCTTTAGCCGACACATCAAATGGACCGCACACATCCATATGTACTAGGGCAAGTAGGTCTGTGGCCCTTTTCCCATGTCCCACAAAAGGAAGCTTGATCATTTTGCCTTGAAGGCATGATTCACAAACTGAATATGACTCGGAAGTCAACAAACTCAATAGTCCAGATTTCTCCAATTTGTTAACCCTGTCTTCTGCTATATGACCTAGCTTTAGATGCCACAGATACTTATTATTTAGATTATCTTTAGGCCTTTTAATTCCTATGGCATTCACATTTTGCTCAATATTAAATACAGATACATCAATATGTAGCTGATAGAGACTGTTAATAAAAAAACCATCTGCAACTTTATTATTTTTATAAAAAATATTACAATGGTCCTTATGAAAGCTAATCACATAGCCTTCTTGTGCTAAACATGAAACAGAAATCAAATTTCTGCTTGTTGTAGGCACATAATAACAATCTCTAAGAAATAAATCTAATCCTAACGGTAATCGCAGAGGATAGATTTCCACGGCCACAGCAGTAACTCTTGCTCCATTTTCGACGCATAGGATCATCTCCCCATCCCTCAGCCTCCTGTTCTCCTCAAGACTCTGCATAGAAGTGCACAAATGAGCACTAGAACCAGAGTCAAGCACCCAACTGGATGCAGAAAAAACTGTAAGATTAGACTCTAAAATGAGCATACCTCCAGAAGGACCATCCTTCTTGTTCTTTAGGATGGCCAGGTACTGAGAACAGTTTCACTTCCAATAGCCGTCTGATTGGCAGTGGAAATATTTTTCCTTTTCAGCAGCCTTCTTCTTCGGTTCTGTCTTCTTCTTCTTGCCATCCATCTTCTGCTTCTTCGCAGACTTCTTTTTCTTTCCAAAAAACTTTCTCTTGGAAGAAGTCCGCTCCACAGTAAGAACTGAGCCTTTTGAACCCTTCATAGAAAGCTCAGTCGTAACCAGCATGTTCATTAACTCGGCCAAGGTACATTGCATCTTATGCATATGAAAGTTCATGATGAACTGACCATATGCATCGGACAAGGACTGAAGGATCACATCAATCTGAAAATTCTTGTCTAAGATGATACCGAGCTTCTCAAGCTCCTCAAGATCCTTGGTCATTGTCAAACAATGATTTTGGACTGACTGCCCATCACGCATCTTGGCCTTAAAAAGTCTTTGACAGACTTGATACTTGACCGCGCGACTCTGTTCACCAAACAACTCTTGCAGATGAGCCAATATTTGGTGGGTAGTCAAAATATTCTCATGTTGGTGCTGCAAGTCATCAGACATTGCACCCAATATGTAGTACCTTGCTTTGTTATCATCATCCGTCTACTTTTTCAGAGACGCTCTCTGTTCAACAGTCGGACGTGCTGGTATGGCAGGTGGGTCCTGATCCAAGACATGAGTTAATTTTTTAAAACCCAGAATAATTCTATAGTTCCTCAATCAGTCTTTGAAATTGGATCCAGTCAGTCTATAGGTGTCTAGAATTTTGGTCAGGGGGTTGGAGGCAAACATATTTCCTATAAAGAGTCGAAAGTTTCTAGTTAGATTTTATAATCAAACTTCACCAATTTGTTTAGGGGTTTCATTTTTAAACAAATTAGGCTCCTACTACTTTTTCAGATCCCTATACTCCCTTGGTAGAGATGTGAAAATCTCTGTGATCAGTGATTTCTAGTGGGTGGTGCGGTCTCACCAACTGGCTCACCACCTCACCTAACAGTTATTGGTGATGGGTCAATCGATGAGTGGACAACTCTTATCCAATAATTCTCTAATCATGGTGCATCCAAAACTTGGTCTCTAATTCATGAAGCTCACCGTGCCCGGGATATTGCTCCAATCCTTAGTTAAGTCAAACCCACCATTTGTACGAACTAGATTCCTGATTGGGTCCCTCACCGTATCCAGAATATTGAGCCCAACTCATCCTCTAATTCGTAACATCCAATGCCTAATGGATATGGTTGCGTCTTCCTGGTGCAACTGAGCCACTGTAACCAGTCGAGAACAATCAAACCCGGAAAGGGCTCGCACATCCACAATGGTGGAAGACCTAGATTTAATATTTTCTTAGAGAGATTTGATTTAGATCTCATTAAACTTGATTTGACATAGTCATAACAATTATGACTAACCTAGTGGCATGGGTTAGCTCGAATTGTTAGCGACCTCTAATCAGAACTGAGTCGACATATATGGCCAGATAAGTGAGACCGATGGGAGGGATATGCCATTAACTCGATAAGAACGCATTCGAGTCGAGTAGCTCTCAATTAAAAATCAATCGATCGCATCTGTCTAACTTATCTTAGACATCAAATTATCGAACCAGAACTAATTGGGTTAGCCTACAATCCAGACTCTAACCTCTGAGCCAAATTAGGTCTTAACTTGATCGGGTCACATCTAAATGTGATTCGACCTTGACCCAGACTTAATCCTATTAGGCTGGTCAATTATTAGCTTTCATGATCCCACCTAACCAACTCTTGATTCAGTTTGATCAACCGCTAGACCTAATTGAGCTATCCGAGTCCGAATCCAATTTTATGAAAATATCTTAGATCTGAAATTCTCAATTTTAGACCTAACTTAATTTCATAAGCTTAATTCATTAATTAAGTTTGGGTTCATAAATAAAGCATGTAAAATAAATCTTAGGGTTTCAGGATCTAGGGTTTTGCAGAAAAGTAAGTTTTGATTTCTGATTAAGGATGAACACGCGGTTCTCCTATACGTCATATGAACACCTCATTGAATGGAAAGAGAGGGTCTTAAAATCTTACTTCATTCTTATGACCGGACGACTATGAAGAACACATTAATCAGAAATATAAATTTAACTACAAAACTAGTTAGATCTAAATTAACATATCACATATACAATTTAAGATCTAATTAATACATGCTTTGCATACATCTTATGTATCAAAAATCGATCTAATTAACATGATTTCAGATCTGATACATCACATGTAATATCTGAAAAATAAGATTTAAATTAAACTATTCAAAATTAAATCTATTCTAAATAAGTTACTAGAACAATTCTACAACTAGTCTAGACATGCAGCAGATCAATTTTATAAAAAAATTAAAATTTTATTTTTTATTTTTGATCTGATTATAACACTTATAATATCATAAAAATAAAGAATAAATTAGATTTAATTTATATTTTAATCTCATTAAAACATAAGACTTAAGACTATTTATGGATTCAATTAATCCTAGTCTAGTCATGCATCTCATGCATGCTAGATCTTCTTAGATTTAATTTTTAAATATTTTAATTTTAGATTCTATCATATTTGATGTGATATCTAAAATCTTTAATATCAGATAAATAAAAATTAAAATCAAATCTAAATTAGATCTGAAATAGAGCCAACAACCTGGCTCTGATACCAGTTGAAGGAGGAAAACCGCTTTTCCTCGTAGGATCTTCCAGATTTCATCAAATCTAGGGCGGAATAATTTAAAAAAAAATTATCCTACATATAATTTAGATCTAAGTCTTTAGATCTAATCTTCATATCTGATATTAAGTCTAAAATAAATCTAAAAGGGATGAGGAAATAAGTAATACCTCAAGGGTAATCTAATTACCCTGTAGATGATCTCTGCATAGCCCGAGATTCTGATGTAGCCACGTAAGCGCCTGGCCTCTACCAGTATCCACTCAGGTAGGATCTAGAACGTCTTCTCTTCATAAATCTATGCTCCAAAAATCAGATCTCTATCTGATTTGAAAGTACTTCAGAACTTCTTTTGAAGTTGGAGTAGCAGCCTGTCGAAGATGTCCTGCAGCCTTCTGTTCCAGGCGTCACCACGTCTTGGATCTTTTCCAGATGGACGTCCAACTCTTTGGATGTGAAGAGGGGAGGAAGGAGAGCAGGAAGGATGTGGAGAAGAGGGGAGGGGGCAGCAGCTTTTGGGTTTTGTGCAAAAAATAACTTCTTCCATGAAACCCTAGGCGCAGCAGGGTTTATATAGACCCTGTATGCTGCGCAGTGCCACATCATTCAACCAATCAAAAAATTTCAATAAATTTCAAAAAAATTTTGATTGATGGAGTGATGTCATCTGATCATATCAGATAAGAACCTCACCTTATCTCTAAAAGATGGCGCCAACATTGGATAAGCACAAATAGAGGTGGTGCCCAAGAGTTTAAATTGATCAAGACTCTCCAATCCTTATCCACTTGGAGCACCCACTTTAATCCAATTGGGCTCACACCATAATCTGATTATGGCACCCAATTTGATGTGGCTTGGCTTGTGGATACTTCACAAAAATCTTTCAATGAGCCCTCTTCAGTTTAAGACCCATATATCAACTTTTGATAGATGTCCTAAAATGAAATTGGCAGGTACTAGGAATTAGCAGGTGTTGTCTTAAATTCATCTCATGAATTAAGACACACCTTTTCTGAGCTGGACAAGCTTCATTTAGACTGAGAGAAACCTTCCTAAAGTTCTCTAGATGAGTTAAATCATATTTGACTCAATAGAGACAGAAAAGATTACATGAGGAGAAAGTTAGGCTCAATCGTGTGCTAGCATAATTTCTTTGAACCTAATTGGATCTTATCCAAATCAATTGGGTTAGCCCAATTGATGACATCCAGACCCTAACCCTTGTTTGTGTGACCCAGTTAGGTTTAATTCCGTATGGTAATGAGACATGTCGTGATCTCATCATCGACATAATCGAAACTTCTTTCGATGGACCAGAACTCTTCTGATCCAGACAATTAGAATGATCGATCATCAATATTATTCTAATTGCTCTCAAAATTCATCAGTGACACCTAGCAGTATATAGTGGCAACCCATCAGAACTGAAGACGAACCTCTCGGTGCAGCTACCTGTGTGATTAAGTTCCTCTATCATGAGTTCTGACTGAATTAGGGTTAAAGTGAACTCGTCAAACCCAACATCAGTCATATGAATCAATCAATCGATCAGAGTTCGATGTGAAACTCTAATGAAAAACTCTTTTTCTATTATTTCACTCTGTCATGGCCATGGGTTTAAGGACTCAATCTTTTGATCACCACAGGACTACTCCTCTCATCTACCGAGGTTGATAGATCCCATCTTGGTGCGACCTAGTTCCTACAATGAATATGCTACAGCCAACATACACCTCAGGGTTTCGAATGGCTAGGAGATCGAGTTATGGTGTAGTCAAACTATAACACACTCAAGGTGAACTGTCGATGCACCTCAAGTCAAAGAATTAGACACACAACTACAGCATCGAGCTAGTCATTGACGAGAAGGTAGACTTTCTTATGACTGCTCGAAGTGGTCACGCTTAGTACTCTCGTTCTCAACGAATATCTGTACTCTCGCTCTGGTGTCTCCACACCGTAGACTCAAGACACATCTACCCTAAGAAAGCGATCGTACACCAACTTTTTAGATCGATCACCATCTTCGTGATGATCCTATGGTCAGGAGCTGTTTATGAGTTAGTTATGTAAATTCATGCCTTAAATTTTCAACTCTTGAAAATATGAATTTACATTCCTACTAACTCAATGGATGTATCACAGACACAATATACACAATGTGATAGAAGAATAACCCTTTTATTGATTTATAGTCAAAATTATAAATTTATCCTTAGATTTGTACAGGAATGTGTCGGCCAATCTGGCATCTAGGACACACATCTAACATAAATTGGACTAGCTAATTAGTAAGAGATGAGACCAAATTAACCTCCAAAGGAGCAAAAGTTCCACACATGCTAGCATGCTTACCGGAGCCCTGATTGAATCCAAAATTTCAATCAATCTTTTTCAAAAGGGTCCTTGGCCAATTTCTATATATGTGTGATCCATTGGGTTTCACATTTAGCTGACAGTAGGTCTGGATGCAAGTTGACCAAATTTGATTAGATTTCAATCTAATCGATTTAGGTCCAATCGAGCTAATCCGAGTTCAACAATTATAATCCTTTCTAATTGACGATCGAATTAAACTCTTTAATTTGATCAAAAATCTATAAGCCAAGATTGACGTCTAGCAACGTATCATGACTATACAGAAGATATAAAATTTTGATAAAAATATCAAATATATCCTTCAGTGATAAGTTACCATACAATTCAATCCTTCGATCATCTCTACACCCTGAATATGTTCATAAGTATGGAATCATGTCAAACTCAAACACATATTCATATCGATTCTCAATTAACCAATGATGACTCCAATGAAGAAGTATTAGAAATTCTTTCTAATCTTCTTTCTGCTTTTGGCCAAAAGATTTTTTTCAAGTCAACTAGGATTGAGAATACACAGGATGCGATCTCCTCTTACTAGGAGTGATCGATTCCATATTGACCTACTTACAACCTCCATATACACTATACCATATCCAAAATATTCCATACATATCTTAATGCCATGCCTGGGTATGAACCAAAATATGAGTTCATATGCACAAGATTCTATAGTGGTCTCAGATCTAAAGATCACTTGCACAACTCCCACTTAGAGAACTATCTTTGACATGCAAGTAAGGCTTCTATAAGATGTTCTCTTTCATCGAGTCAATTCAGTAGACTCATTTTTCAAATAAGCACCCACATCTTTGTATTAGTGTCCCACACAAGTGACTAGTGAGATCTGCTATCCTATCTATCGAGCATACATAGGATGTGTCAGTCTATCTGAAATATTGATCTCCGACTCAATGCTCCTACGATCATGAATGTTTAAGATTAAGGTTTTAGGTCTTACTAACATGACCCATTCATGTCTCCTAAAATCATTGCCCTAATCTTTAGGGTTCATCATAATCTTAGACATAATAAGATGCAGCTAATATGATGAATCAATATCTCAAATAATAAATATCATTTCATGAGTTGAAAAATTATAAAAAAAAATTTCATCGCAACACACTTACGATTGACTTATAGGGTACTCTTCTTTCAATTTTATCATCACTTGATTCAACTTTATTATCAGCATCATTGTCACTCTGATTTAACTTACTGTTAGGTAGATTCAAAACTTGAGTGACAGCCGACTAATTTAACTCACTATTAGGTATATTCAGAACTTGAGACTGATCATTTTTTTTACTAGACTGTACATAAATGTCAATCCATTTCCTACCTTCATAACAAGCCAACATCTCTATACAGTTCTTATCATCTTTAAGGGGTCTAATATCAATTTGAATTAGTTTATGTGGCAGCAAGTAGAAAAACTTATTCTCCTTCACATAGCTAAAATTTTTTATAATTCCCTCAATCTCAAAAAGGAAACATAATCTATGTTAAATTCATAGTAAAATCCTAACTGTCCATTTATATACCTCTGCGGGACATATCAACAAACTGCTCTCCATAATGAACTCGAAAAGACACAACATTCGAATCTGCTATTTTTGCATGAATGACAAAACAAAAGTTATCGTTCCCATAGTCCACATTTGTATACCTTAGATTATCTTCTTAAACACTCCTTGGGACTATAATAGCATAACAATAACAATAAACAAAGGGATGAAAAATGTACAGAGCACTAACGGAATATTATATCAGACAGGCTATGGTATCCAATTTCAAAATCTTAAT
The DNA here is from genome assembly GCF_000442705.2 of Elaeis guineensis. NCBI lineage: Eukaryota > Viridiplantae > Streptophyta > Magnoliopsida > Arecales > Arecaceae > Elaeis > Elaeis guineensis. The sequence continues at coordinate 2,878,853 of NC_025997.2, read as the reverse complement.
TTTTAAATAAAATATCAAAGACATGAATAAAAAAATAATTAAATAGGATGGACATTAATGAAATGTAGAACGACAAAGAAGCAAAAATCAAAAACATCACCATTTTATTGCACTGAGATGCAAGAACACATACCTGTGAGAAATGAAAAATCTCATCGTTGAAATCATCTATAATCTAGAACCAAAATGAGATGTAGATTGCAGCAATCCTCTCTTCATTATCGTCCGAAATCAATCCATACAGCGAACACGTCCAGAGAAATGAGTGGATTCTGTGGAAGGGCAGAGCAAAAGGGTTGAAAGTGACCCATCGGATATACGAGGGAAGAAAAGGTAGAAATATCTGATCGTACTACTCACATGACTCTCTATTATCCACATCACAGTTGAAGTGAGATTAGAGGGTATCGATGTGGCAAAAATAGTATCACGTAATCGCCGAAGGAAGCCTTAGACCTAAATTAGATCATCGGAAGGGCAAATTACAATGTTTTATTAAATGCAGGGTTGACTTTGCTTAAATTTTAAATATAGGAGGTATCTACAAAACTAGTAAAATTATAAAGTGGTGTTTATTAATTATCCTAATATTTTTAAAATTAAGTTTCATATGGCTGCGCCTTCTCCATCTATTTTTTCTTACATAAGAAATACAATTTGGGTTACTAACAAGATAAATTAGAAAAAACTATCCATTTGTGTTTAAACTTAAAAGTAGCTACCCACTTGAGTTTTAAGTAAAAACAGCTATCCATTTAAAATATGACTTAAAAGTAACTATCCAAATGAATGCGAAATGATCAAATTATCTTTGCAGTTATAAAACAACACTATATTATTATAAAGTAATACTATACTATTATAAAATTATACTGCACTATTATAAAGCAATACTACATTATTGTAAAACAATACTAGAATAAAAAAATATTATACTATGATAATATAATACTACTTTATTGTAAAAGAATACTACACTAATATAATATAATAAAGCAACATTACGTTATTATAAAAAAATACTATACTAATATAATATAATACTATCTTATTGTAAAGGAATACTATATTAATATAATACAATAAAGTAATAATATATTATTATAAAGTAATACTATACTAATATAATGTAATAATATCTTATTGTAACGGAATACTATACTATGATAATATAATACTGCAGTATTTTAAAGGATATAGGGATATAAGAATATAAGAGTCATTTCAACAAAAATGGATAGTTACTTTTAACTTATGTTTCAAATAGATAGCTACTTTTACTTGAAACTCAAGTAGGTAGTTATTTTTAAGTTGAAAGTATAGCTGAAAATTTATCTTTAGTTCTTTATTACTAATATTTTTAAAATATTGAGCTTCATGTAATTTGTTTTGAGGAGAAACAAGGGGGAGATAGCCATCGAGGTTGATGAGAAACACAAAAGGGTGAATGGCCATGGAAGCTGATTGGAAACACACTTAGATTATTAATATTTTAAAAAATTTGACTTTTCAATTTTACCGAAAGTCACCTGAGAGACCTAAAAATTGGAGTTTCATGCAACTTCTTCTGCGGAGAAAAGAAAGTGCAAACCCCCCCATCCTTGAAAGGAAACTTGGTTCCATTTCACCTTAATTTGTCTTCATGTCCTTTCCCACGTCACTCGACTTTCTCGAAGCAATATAAATTTGATTAGAGTCTACTAAATAGATATTTACTAGCATGTTAGTCCTTAATTTTTCTTACTTTTCTGTCCAGCACCATCTTTCGCCAAGGGTGACAAGATGTTAGCCGAAGTCTACTGTGGAGATCAATAGAAATTCCCATGCCGAGATCTTTGTCCATTTCTTAAGAAAAAGGTCCAACCTACATGCCTCAAAAGCACCAGATCACGAGCTTTCGACTTTTGCAACCATGGTTGAGTGTCAATGTAATTTATACATTGTTGTGGCTCGATTTTTTTAAATTTTAGTGCATCACATTATTTTCTTAAAATTGAACGAGTATTATTCAGGGAGAACAGAGTCTACAACCAAAGCTAATTGGACATACATGTTTGCTTCGGTTGCATATTATTACAAGTGTGACGAGATTGCAACAAAAAAAAGGTGCAAAACCATTTGCATACGTAATTAAATTGCCCAAAGAAAGTGACAAATACCTACAACTATGGCCCGCTTTCACAACCTGCGAGTCATTGACAATGTAATCCATCACGGCGGTAACGAGGCCGCCGTGTTCCTCAAGAACGTGTATTCCATTGTTTAATGTGGGAGTGACGCAAGGGATGATGCAAATATAACACACAACTATGAGAAGCACTAAAATATGAGATTAAGCTGAAGTTTATATAGGATGTGTTTTGGAAGTGCTGCCCCATAATAAACCGTCCCTCTTCAAGGCGCCCTCAGCTTGTAGTTGTTCCCTATGCTCCTTTCATGACGTTGACTGTGAAGACATATAAACATATGAGCTTCGATTTCTTGGCCATCATTTGGTCATCCATCAAGTATTGAATAAAAAAAAATATCAGTTAGTTATAACCACTGAATCAAAATAGAACATCCATCGTTTGTTATAGCCACATGATCGTAATATTTCCCTACCCTAGGGATGAAATGGCTTTGTGGTGTCAAACAAAATAGTCTTACAGTTGTAATTATGCGATCTTGTATATTTTATACATATTTGTTATTGGGAGCAATAACGTAACGTAGTCTGGCCTTTTTTTTTTTTTTTTTTTCTTTTGATTTCTATTGGATTTGCTAAATAAGATGATTCATGAATTCGCCGTCTTCATAAGTCACTTCGTAAGCTCAAACAGGCCTTTCGCAATTAATTTGCCAAATTCTTTGCTATATTTCTCCCTGCTGGTTTTTTCTGATCTAAGATGGTATCTACTATTCACTTATACGGAGAGTACCTTCTTCACTATTATTTTCATATATGTGGATGATATGATCATAATTGGTGATGATTCCTTTGTTGTTGATCTCGTCATCCTTATGATTCACACGGAGAGCCCAATCTGATGCTATCTGTATCAACCCACAATCTCATCCAAAAAAAATTAATTAAAAAATATTATTTAAATTTTTAAATTTTATATAATATTTAATATCTTTTCGATGAATAACCAATGTAAGATTAAATACATGTTCGTACAGATCCTAACTACCTCAAGATGACAGGCTCTTTTTGATGATCCATCTTGTTATCTCAAACTTATATTGCGCTTACGCTATCTTGCTATCATCAGATCAGATATTTTTTTTATCTTATGGATGCTCTGAGCCAATCCATGCTCCTCATGAGTTTCGTTGGAAAGCTGTACTTCAAGTGGTTTGCTACCTCAAATCGTCATCAAGACCCGATCATTTCTTCTTTCTTCCAACCTATTATCTCTTTTTGCTTATTCAGATTAGGATCGAACATATTGCCTCACATTTTGAACATCTATTATCAGATATTTTACCTTCCATAGTATCAGTACGATATGATATAAGTCTAAAAAATAAAATATTATTTATTGTTCACCTGCTGGAGTAGAATATCATGTTATGGCATCCATTGTATGTAAAATTCAATGATTAAACCACTTACTTCACTGCAAAGATAAAGTAATAAATAATAGATCATAAATCCAATTGATCTTATTCCAATCTACCTCTACCTCTCTACATATAATAGAGAAAGAGAGAGAGAGAGATTTATCTTGCAGGTTTAGTTTTGTAAAATTTTAAATGAATATTTCCAAACAACATTTGTCTTTGAAATATTCTCATTCAAGTATATTGGATTAAATAATAGAAATCCTTTGTTTCTTGCCGAGTCTCGTGGATGCCGAAAAGTACTTAGCTTATAACTAAAAATTACATCTAAAGGGTCACCCTTTGACTAATAATTAGCAGAGAAGATACATATATTGAAATTTTATCTTCACAGCAAAGATAAAGTTATAAATAATTTTTTCGAAGGCCACGTCCAACACCTACTTTGCCTAAGTGACGTATTAATATCTCAAAATTAGCAAGAGATCTCGCAGATTGTATTTTCTCGTATCTATAATTCGAATTGTGAAAAGTATATATATTTCTTTCTTCTTGGGTGGACACAGGAAGTTAATTTGTTAAGCCAAGAAGTGACGTGCATCGCATTTATTTACGTGTTATTTTCCTTGATTCTGATATTGAAGGAGAATAGTCAGCAGGAAATAAAGTATTTATTAATGATAATGATAGCTGATAGATGCATTTCGATCGATAGTTACTATAAGCAGCATATTAAAAATATAATATATGGATGTAGCATTTCTATTTTAAAAAAATAAATGGTATTATTTACTTCATTAATACCTTATAGTTCTGGTCAGATAAATGTATAACTAAAGTATTTAGCACATTGACGAACCAAAAGAAAGATTACTCCCCCCTTAACTCTACCACTTTGCAGTCCATTCGCGCGAGTAACATGTTCGAGACTCCCTCCGTTCACTTCTGAATCATCTAGAAAGAAAGCAATGTTGTGTTAAGCTAAACAAAAATTTCTTATGGGCTATCTGGCAAGCTGGATTCACTCCCAAGATGCAAAACTCGGAAATATAATAATCTTTTATTAGAGTAAAGAAGGAGTGCCTTCGAAGTTAAGCAAGTTGGAAAACGAGGCACCGTAGAGAGAATTTTTGTTTTGATAATAAAAACGACGAGGGGTATCCGGACTCAATTATACGTGCAATTATGGGACCGAGGCGAAGGGGATACCCGAGGCACTGGATGACGACACGTGGATGGCGATAACGCCACACTCTCCCCTCGGGGGCCTCTATAAATGAGAGGCCTTGGCCTTGGTTATGGGGCCGTGTTTGAGAGAAAGAGAGAGAGTTTATATTTCATTTTCAGAGTGAAGAAAATGTCTTGCTGCGGAGGGAACTGCGGGTGTGGATCTGGCTGCAAATGCGGCACTGGATGTGGAGGGTAAAAACTCAGGAATTTCTCCATGATTTGTTATGTTTTAATTCTTTCTCAGTTTCTCCCACATATCTTTTTTTCTTTTTTCTTTTTTTTTAAAAAAAATCAGATTTCTTGGTTCTCCTGGGCCTGCTTAGCTGATCAGGGGTTCTGGCAAAATAAGCTATTATTTTAGTTTTGTTATGAGACGATTCTCGACTTTTGGTGTTTTTGATGCGTTATTCCCTTTTATTTCTTTGGTTTTTGAGGGATTATGGAGTTTCTGCACCATAGGAGGAGGTGGCTTTCTATGGTCCTTTTGTCAGCCTTTGTTCCGATCCCATGGGGGTTCTCCCAGAGTTTACAAAAGCTATATTTCTTTACATAAAAATTGTTGTATAACCACGCTCTAATTGTTTCCCCACAAAACTCATGTCGTATCTTCTCTTTTTTTGATGGATCATTGAGTGCAGATGCAAGATGTACCCTGACATGGCTGAGGAGAGGAGCACCACCACTCAAACCGTGATCATGGGGGTTGCACCTCAGAAGGGGTATCATGTCTCTCCTACTCTACCCATCTACTCCTTTTTTTCTATTCCTTCCCTTTTGATATTATCTTGTTGGAATGGGTTCGATTTTGTTTTGCAGGCAAGTTGAAGGGTTCGAGATGGCGACTGGATCCGAGAACGGCGGCTGCAAGTGCGGATCCAACTGCACCTGCGATCCCTGCAACTGTAAATGAGATGCAAAAGCCTCAAAGACGGGGAGGGAGGGAGTTAATGAGTGCTAGTGTTGTTAATTTCTAGTGTCTGTGTGGTGCCCTGTAGTTTGTCTGTACTTAGAACTAGGGTGTTGGTGCTAAAAATAACCGGCTATGGCTCTGGAGCGGGTCTTGCCATGGCCGGCGACAAAATCACCTCTCTCTCGTCTACTTATCCTGCTTTCTATCTCTGCTGTGCTGCTTTACTTTATGAAAAAGAAATAGAGCTTATCCGGCTTTCTATCTCTCATGTTGTGTCTCTTTGCCATGTGAAAAAGACCTTGGGCTCCGCCTTTAACGTGCCAGTGTGACCTTGTCTTCTTTCTTTTGCTTTGGCTTGATATGATGAACGGCATCGCTATCATGTGGCCCGGCTTGTCGCGAGGTCCCCGTCTGGGGACGGGTTTCGGTTCATAATGACTGCGATAGACGAGCGTCCCAGCCGAGCGCGGTGCCACCTAAAAATGTTGCCATGGATTAGTCGCTATGTTAGCCATGGATTAAGTTATGATATTTCTAGAGAAGGTTTGGTTTGCGTTATCTCTTCGGGGAACGTGGAAACAGACCGTCCACATGATTGATTGAGGCTAGCTTATTTAATCTTAAAAATAATCTTAGAATTCATAATAAGTGATTTACCCAAAAAATAATGTCATCTTTTTGGTGGTACATGCCATTATCCACTGGAATGGAAGAACAATCGAATAGGTCACACTCAAAACGGATCTGGTAAAAAGGTTTGGTAACAGCGGCCGTGGGCGGGCGAGAAAGTTTCGAGAAGGGTGGGACTCTTTTTCTTGCTGAGAGGCAGCTTGCGTGAACGATACGAGCATCTCTCTACATACACCTACAAGGCTCGACTGGAGCGGATGGGTCATGTCACACAAAGTTTCTTTAAAGGCAGATACCAAATTTCCGGCAGAAGCGACTATAACAATTCACAACCAGTTTGTCTGCTTGCAATCTGATTTGAAGTCGTCAGGGCTTTTCTAATGCCAAGAAGGCTCTTGCTGTCTTTACGGAAATCGAGCGTATCAAAATTGTGTTTTTGTTCCCTTTGTTGACAAAGATCATCTCATGGCACGCCAGGTAGCCGTAGCTCCTCCCTGAGTTTGAAGAACGAACAATTTTAGCATTAGCGAGTAGAAGTCAAGCTGAAGGAGGCTAATTATTCCGCACTGACTCGTTTGATGGGACTCGGACCGGTTCATTTGTTTCGATTGTTGGTACTAGAAAATTCTGAGCTGCAGCGAATTTGTCATAGAAGGATATCATTCCAATAACTCATGCGACAGCAGTTTGACTTGGATAAACACCCTCTGAGTGCCCTCACTCACCTACAGCCCAACTTACCACCAAATCTAATTGCAGCGCAGATTTACCATCTGAGCTGCCTCTGAAGTTGGAAATCATATGCGGATTTGAACAGAATGAAATAAAAAGCACCGGCCTTGGTAATTGGACCTGAAAATGCTCTGAAAACAAGCACCTAACTCGATCTGAACATCATGGTTGGGTCCATTTGGCGCACACATATTGGATTGATTGGTTCTCACCATCACGTCACCACGACCCAGAAGTTTGGTAGTCAGGCTCTAGATACTAAAACTGCAGATATTATCTTATCTTCCACGATTGAAGCTTAAAAGCATTTGAAGGAACTTCCATTTCGCAATAAAAAGAGTGGCGTGTAGGAAAGTAGCATCATCATGTGGGTAATGGTCCCCTTCCAGGAACGCGCACATCTTTTCACATGGGAAAAGAAAGCGAGAGACGATGCTGGTTGTCGCGGCGCTATCCTAAATAATTCCTGCTTCATGGCCCGAAGGCGGAGGGCAGGTCCAACAAAATCTAAACTAAATTGAAGCATCTAACAAAGGAGTTGTTGGTACATATCTGATATGAAGGAGTTCACCTCGGAATAATCAATGATCTTTAACTCTAAGCCCCTGCATGGTATTCAAAAGCAACTTTGGGCAAGCCGAGGACTGCCACAGCATCAAATATTAGGTTAAATTCTGAAGTTTCTCATGATTTGGATGGATATATCACCTCACCTTACTCTCACCTTCGATTCAATCCAACAGATGTTGGCATATTTATACTCACTTTGGATGACAGGAAGATAAATTCAGCACTGAAACTGATTGTTTGTTATGGAGGCAAAAGACTTGACGCAATTATGTGCAGTAGGGCGCTGGCGACATTGTGCAAATTTAATACAGCCTTCAAGCGAGGTTGTTGATCAACTCAGCAGCAGTAGCTATGGCAGCTACAGTGATGGCATCGGCGATAACCTTGTCTCGACCATGACCGCCAGCAGCCGATATAAGTGCCCCAGTCATTGCACCACCAAGCATTGCATTCTTCTGCAGCAGCAAAAACAAATGAATGAGAAGGCCATGGTCTTGCTGTACACGTCCGGCGATTCAGTCTGCATGTCCTGCACTTCACTAAGTTACATGCCAACATTGAATAACTAAGTTGCATGCCATCCTGTGACACGAGTAACTAATTGGAACATTGAACTCATTGTGACTGGAACAAAACAATCTCCAAAGCCACTATTGTTACTTTCACTAGATACATGAAGTACATGACAATCCTATTCAGACAACAATCCGCCGTTATATACCACCAAAACATAAAACTAGAGAATAAACCCTATTTCTTGTAACCGAATACAATATCTTTAAACAAGAATGCCACTTGAAAACTTTTTCTCACACAAAAGCCGACTATTACTATAGTACCAATAGCTTTTCTTTTACAAAAAAATGTAGAGCCCCCTCGATCATTTTGGAGGAAAATATTGTTCACTTGCTCGAAATTAATAATGCAATGTGCTGGATTCGTTGCTTATTCAATTTAACATAAACATCAAAACATAGTCTTTGCACACAATTTTTGAACACACTAGTCCATAAATTCTTTTGAATTATTCTTTCCCTAAATTCAGATACTGTCCCAGTCTTGGCCGAGTCAGATTTGACGTATATGAAAAGGTAACTTAAGTTATCAAGAATTAATTAGCAATATGATGATAGCAAATTGCAAATGAACTGGCCAGATAACAAGCCTATGGCATAAAAGCACAAATCAAATGACGTCAGGAATTGAAAAATCCCCGTCAAACTTTTGACTAGTGGAAGAGATATCTTTATACCTTAACGAACTGTTAAACTAGGTGTTGGGATATACCGACTGATCCCTATATGCCGAACTGTTCTCAGAACGGTACGACCGACATCCGACTCTACCTACCGAACGAACAGACGACTCCGACAATGACTGCCGACAATATCCGACCGAAGGTATGTCGGCCAAACAGACCAATACTGTCTCCAATCAGTCGAGCGGCCGAATCCATATCACCGACTCATTGTCGGAGGTGATAGCCGACATCCGACTTTCACAAGGCACCAGATCAGCCAACAATATTTTCGAATCATCACCCGACGATCAAATACCGATATATAGTCGGCCATCCCGTCCAAATACCGTACAACCGCTATGGACTGTTGTCCTGCCAAGGACATGCTGTACGACCGCTATGGGGCATTGTCCTGTCAAGGACACGGGTTAATTCTGATGACCTGACAACCCACAACGATTTGATAGCCCCCGACGATTTGACAACTCCCCAATTGTCTGCACCATTAATGGTGGGACCATACCGCATTCTACTATAAAACGGAGTAAGGCAACAGTTTTAGTAAGCTCTCAAGCTCTCGAGCTCTCAAGCTCTCGAGCTCTTTCTCCCTGAGCCCCTGATTTTTTCCACTGTTGCCTAGTCTTCTCTCTGACTTGACCGTCGGAGGGTCCCTGTCGGAGGCATCTCCGGTCAATGAGGATTTTTCTTGCAGATGCGCGTTCCCGGCGATCAGGCGACGAGGGGATTGGCCGCAACAGATTTGGCGCGCCAGGTAGGGGGCGGCTCGTACTTCATAGAGCTTGAAAAATCTCTCGAGATGACAAAAATCAGGGCTCAGCGATCGAGAGCTACCGGATCGGCGAGGCGCTCTTTCCACCAGGAAGAGGCCCCTCCTTCACCCTCTATGGCGGAACCCAGTTCTCCGCATCCCGCGGTGACCACGGAGGCACAGATTACGACGATCGTGCGGCAAATGACTGTTCTAACGGACGCGGTCAAAAACCTCCAACAACGACCGACCCAGTTGCCGCAACCGCCGGCGGAACAACTGGCGGCGCACCCGATGCCGTCCAAAAGCAGCCGCCGATGCCCACATCAACTTCCGTCTCCTTCTCAAGAGCAACTATCTCAGCACTCCCACCGAGAAGGGGGAAGGCGGCCACGGCGCTACACCCACCGATCTCGGCGTCCCTCTCCTTCCCAGCTGGAGCGAGCGAGAAAGGAGAAGCGGCCGCGGACACCGTCCGCCTCCCTCTCAAATTCGTCGGGAGGCTCGACTCCTGAGATTTCTCAACACCGACGGTTGGACGACTACGAACGTAAGTTCGAAGAAATCGACCGTCAGCTTGCCCAGCTCCAGGCGGATGGTCAGAAGTCTTCAAACGACGTTGACTTCCAGACCACCCAATCTCTCTCCCGATTTATCCTCGACGAACCGATCACTAGTCGGTTCAAGATGCCTCATGTAGAGCCTTACGACGACTCCACCGACCCAGTGGACCATCTGGAGAGCTACAAAGCTCTCATGACAATTCAAGGGGCAACTGATGCCCTCCTCTACATCGGCTTCCTCGCCACCCTTCGTAAAGCTGCCAGGGCCTGGTACTCCAACCTCCGCTCAGAAAGTATCCACTCCTTCGGGCAGCTCGAGCATTCTTTCGTGGCCCATTTCAGCACTAGCCGAAAATCGCCACGAACCTCAGACAGCCTTTTCTCTCTCAAGCAGGGAGAAAATGAGACACTCCGACACTTTATGGTTTGATTCAACACGGCCACACTTGAGGTTCGGGACCTCAACGAAGACATGACTATCTCGACCATGAAGAGGAGGCTAAGGGGGTCCCGATTCACATATTCCTTGGACCAGATCCTCCCCCGGACATATGCCGAATTGCTGGAGCGCGCGTACAAATACATGCGCGCGGACGAAGGAGCTTCTGACTAGCGCCTGACCGAGAGCACGAACTAGAAGGAGAAGCGGAAGAAAAATCGAGCTCCTGCCGAACCCAGCAGACCCCGACCGATAAACAGGTCTCGCCCCGATGACGGAGCCCGAGATCACCCCGACGGCGGAGTTCGAGGCCGATGCATCGCAGGTATGACTCCTACACCCCTCTCTCTGCTCCTCGTGCGCAGATCCTGATGGAGATCGAAGGAGCGAAATATCTGCGACGGCCTCCGCCTCTGAAGGCAAAGGGCCTCGACCGGAGAAAATACTGTCGATTCCATCGGGGCCACGGTCACAACACCGAGCAATGCATCCAACTTAATGATGAAATAGAGGCCCTCATACGATAAGAGTATCTCGAAAAGTATCGAAGGGACCCACCGGCTCGATCCCTTTCCGACCGACGACCCCAACCGACTGAAGAGGCAACAAACAATCAGCCTACTACCGGAGTCATCAACATGATCTCCAAACGACTGGACCGAGGGACGACTGCTGAAGGAAAGTCGACAAAGAAGCCACGCCAGGATGCTGTAATCATCTTTACAGATGAAGATGCTCGAAGAATCCAAACTCCCCATGATGACACTGTTGTTGTCTCGGCAACAATAACGAATTATGATGTAAAAAAGATTCTTGTTGATAATGAAAGCTCGACTAACGTTTTATTTTACTCGACCTTCTCCCGAATGTGACTGTCGACCGACCGACTCAGGAGAGTCTCTACGCCCCTAGTAGGTTTCACCGGAGATGCCGTCGCAGTGGAAGGAGAAATTGCTCTTCCTGTGACAGCTGGGGCCGAACCACGACAAAGCACCATTCACTTGACCTTCACGGTCGTCTGAGTACCTTCGGCCTACAACGCCATACTTAGAAGATCTGGACTAAACGCTCTAAGAGCGATAGTCTCGACATACCACTTGCTGGTCCGATTTCTGACTAAAAATGGAGCTGAAAAAATGCGCGGGGATCAACAGCTCGCTCGACGATGCTTCCAAATCTCAACTCAAAATAATAAATCGGAGGATTCTCTGTCAGTCGACAAGTTGGACCAACGGGAAGAGGAGGAATAGGGTGAACCGACTGAACAGCTGATTTCCATCCTAATAGCCAAGAATCCTGAACAGGTGATCTGGGTCGGATCGCAGTTGTCCGACCCGGAGCGACAGCAGCTGATAGAGCTACTGAAAGCCAACACCGACATATTCACTTGGTCGGCAGCGGATATGTCCGGCATCCCTTTGGAAACAATAACTCACCGACTCAACATCGTCCCTGGCATGAGACCGGTGAGACAGAAGAAACGGTCTTTCGACCCCAAAAGATAGAAGGCCATCAACGAGAAAGTAGACAAACTACTCGAGACGGGCTTCATAAGAGAAACCACATATCCCGACTGGCTCGCCAATATCGTCATGGTGAAGAAAGCCAACGGAAAGTGGAGGATCTGTATCGACTATATCGACCTGAATCGAGCCTGTCCGAAAGACAGCTTTCCACTACCGAAGATCGACCAACTGGTGGATGCGACGTCCGGTTATCGACTGTTCAGCTTCATGGATGCCTTTGCCGGATATAACCAGATCCGGATGGCGCCCGAGGACGAAGAGCATACGGCCTTCGTGACCGCCAAGGGCCTTTACTGTTACAGAGTGATGCCCTTCGGTCTGAAGAATGCCAGAGCCACCTACCAGCGACTCGTCAATACGGTCTTCAAAGCTCAAATCGGGCGCAACATGGAGGTGTACGTGGACGACATGCTGGTGAAGAGCGCACAAGCTTCAGATCATGTCCAGGACTTGGAAGAAATCTTTCGCACTCTTCGACGACATCGGATGAAGCTAAATCTGACCAAGTGCGCCTTCGGGGTGACTTCAGAGAAGTTCCTCGAGTTTTTCGTTTCTCAATGCGGAATTGAGGCCAACCCCGAGAAGATAAAGGCGATTATCGACATCGACATCCGAACACCAAAAAGGAAGTACAGCAGCTCAATGGAAGGATCATCGCACTCAACCGATTCATTTCTCGATCGACTGAGAGATGCCTCCCGTTCTTTAAAACCCTGAGGCAGACAAAGGACTTCTCTTGGCCGAATGAGTGCCGGCAAGCCTTCGAAGATTTGAAGAAATATTTGACTTCTCCACCTCTGCTTGTAAAGCCAGAGGTCGGAGAAATATTGTACCTTTACTTGGCTACCGCTCCGGAGGCGGTTAGTTCGGTACTCGTCTGGGAGGACGAGAGTCAAATTCACCGACCCATATATTATACCAGCAAAGTGCTCCACGAAGCCGAAACTCGGTACTCAAGAGCGGAGAAGATGATATTTGCCTTGGTCATATCAGCGCAACGACTCCGTCCATATTTTCAAGCGCACGCCATCGTGGTCCTCACCGACCAACCCCTGAGGGCGATCCTGCATCCCCCGACACATCAGGACGACTGGTGAAATGGACGGTGAAGCTGAGCGAGTTCGACATCCAGTATCGACCGCGACCCACTTTGAAAGCTCAAGTCCTGGCCGACTTCATTGCGGAATTTCCGACAACCGATCAAATGTCGAAAGATGGGAGCTCCAAAAAAGCTGCGACCTCTGAATATAACCCGAGTCAACCTGGGTATTACACATAGATGGAGCTTCCAATGCTCAAGGGAGCGGAGTCGGGTTCCTGCTTACCAACTTGGAGGGAGTAGTCACCGAGTACACCCTCCGATTCAACTTCAAAGCCTCTAATAATCAAACCGAGTATGAAGCGCTTCTCGCTGGCTTGAAAGTGATGAAGGAGCTCGGGATCGACAGCCTCAGAATCTTCTCCGACTCCCAGCTGATTGTAGGGCAAGTCAGAGGCGAATTCAAAGCGCGGGATCCAACCATGGTGAAATATTTTCAAAAAGTGAGAGATCTCATGGCGCACCTCAAGTATTTCGAGATCTCCCACATTCTCAGGACGGAGAATGCTCGGGCCGACGCACTCTCCAGGTTTGCGACATCCGCCTACGGCGCTTTGGGCCGGACACTCGTAGAGAGTCTCGAGCAACCGAGCGTCGACAAAGTTGAGGAGGTGCTACAAGTGATGATCGAGCCAAGCTGGATGGATCCGATCGTTCAGTATCTGACCGACGGAATCAGCCCCAAAGATCCTGCGGAAGCCAAGCGACTCCGGTGGACAGCCTCCCAATATGTAATGATGGACGGGCGACTCTACAAAAGGTCGTTCTCCCTTCTCTTGCTAAAGTGCCTGGGACCGACGGACGCGGACTACGCACTCAGAGAGGTGCATGAAGGGATCTGCGAAAATCACCTGGGGGGCAAATTCCTGGCCTACAAAGTCCTACGGCAAGGATACTACTGACCCACCATGAAGAAAGATGCGACTGATTTGGTTCGGAGGTGTGAGCCATGTCAAAAGTATGCCAACATACAACACCGGCCCACCAACCAGCTGACTTCTATTGTCGCCCCATAGCCCTTCGCCCAATGAAAAATCGACATACTCAGCCCTTTCCCCCCGGCGTCTGGCCAAAGAAAGTTCATAGTCGTTGCAATCGACTACTTCACCAAGTGGGTGGAGGCCGAACCCCTGGCACAAATCACCGAGCGTAAGATGGAAGATTTTATCCAGAAGTCCATCATCTCCAGATTCGGACTGCCACACACTATCATCACCGACAATGGGTGACAGTTCGACAACCAAGACTTCAGAGAGTTCTGTGCAAGATTTCATATCACACACAAGTTGACCTCGGTCGGACATCCACAGTCCAACGAAGAAGTCGAAGTAACCAACCGGACTATCCTCCATGGATTGAAGACTCGACTGAACGAAGCCAGAGGCCTCTGGGTCGAGGAATTGCACTCGGTCCTATGGGCATATCGAACCACACCCCATGTTCCGATCGGAGAATCTCCTTTTAATTTAGCCTATGGGACGGAAGCGATGATCCCACTCGAGATCGGGTTACCATCGATTAGAGTTGAGCAGTACTGTGAACCAGGCAACTTCGAGTGTCGGAGAGCTGACTTGGACCTCCTACCCGAGCTCCGATGCGAAGCTCAACTCCGCATGGCTTCCTACTGACAAAGAGTGGCCCGATACTACAATGCTAAAGTTAAGCCAAAGTTTTTTAGATCTGGAGACCTAGTTTTAAGGAAGGCGGAAGTCTCGAAGCCTCTAGATCAAGAAAAACTGTCCCCGAACTGGGAAGGACCCTACAGGATAGCTGACGCCTACCGACTTGAGACCCTAGAAGGGACAGCCATTCCTCGGACTTGGAATGCCGATAACCTAAAATTATACCATCAGTGAATTCTGTATGCCCTTGTTCTGAATACAACATAATTTCAAAACCCCAGAGTCAGCAAAGTTCGGTTCTCCACCGCGGGTAGGCCCTCATCAGAAGTACGAGCCCCGACGCCCTGACTTGGGCCCAATATTTCGTTGGGAACCTACGGCCCGATCGCCGACGACACATCGAACTCTTACGAGAACCGTTCTGTCTACACTAACGGAAGGCCAGCACTGGCAATGAAACCTCTCTAAGTTGAAGCCGCGCTCTTTCCACAGTCGACTCTCGATCAACGCGGCTGGCTAACTTGCCGACTTAGCTTCGACTAAGAAGGATAAAATGCCAGGACGACCGACGTTGCACTTGCGACATACCGACTTGGTCACGACCGATCGAAGGATATTCGGCTTGCCACCGTTTATCATACATCGCGACGTATATGCCCGACCAAGGGCAGGGCAACGGATATTCAACTTGTTATCGTTATCCTAACCGAATACGTCGGATACCACTCGACTATCAGATTCTACGGCACGATCGTGTCAACAAGCTACATCGCACTTGCGACATACTGACTTGGTCACGATCGGTCGAAGGATATTCGGCTTGCCACCGTTTATCATACATCGTGACGTATACACCCGACCAAGGGTCGGACAATGGATATTCGACTTGTCATCGTTATCCTAACCGAATACATCGGATACCACTCGACTATCAGATTCTATGGAATGGTCGTGTCAACGAGCTACGCTCGGAGATTGATCGACACTCGGCTCGACGTGCACGCCCGGTCAAGGACTGGGCGATGGATGCTCGACCTACAGTCGACACCCGAGCTAACTACATCGAACGGCTCTCGACCATCGGATCCTACGCCATCCTTGTGACAATCAGGATGTCGATCTGCGATCGGGGCTTGCTCTGCCCTTAGCAGGGCGCACGCTACTGATTACCTTGGTCGACTACACTGGATCCTATCGAATATCCTAACGAGGTATGTCGGATTTACGACCTATACCCTCGGGGATGTCTCGACGAGATATACATTTTGAACCGCATGCAGTGAAAAATTTGAAAAGTCTTCAATTTTATTTAGTTGAAGTTAGACTTACAAAATTGGGCCGAAATCCGATTACAAGTATCAAAGGCGGAACAAAAAAAAATGACGGAACAGATACACCGACTACTCGTCGGAGTCAACTTCCTGGACCGAAAAAAGTTCGGGAGCGACCGGTATACCCGCTCAGGTCGGAGTGGGATCGGAGGTCGGAGCCGCCTCACCTTCGGTAGCTCGTTCCGCCGGTCCAGGGACGGCCTCCTCTGCAGCCGTCTGATCCTCCGGTATCGGGTCGGCCTCATCCTCTGCAGCTTGTTCCTCCGACCCCGGAGGGACGACGCTGCTCAGGTCGAGTTCCGGATATAGCCCCAGAATTGCACCCCGGGGGTCCTCGTACCCCACTCGATAGGAGGCGAAGCCGCTCTCGAGAAGCTCCTCCCAATACTCGTCCGAGCCACGGAAGTCCTCCACTGCCCAGCTCAACGCCTCTTTGGCCGACTCTACTTCCGCCTTCGCTATGTCGGCGTCGGCTTAAGCGGAGGACAAGTTCTCCTCGACCTTGGCCAGATTCTCCAGACTGACCCGAAGTTGTTCGCATTTGGCCTCGAACTCGCTGATACAACCGTCCCGCTCACACTGCAGCTGATGAACGAAATGGATCTTGCGCTGGACCTGCTCGAGGGCCGACTGAAGTTCGGCCTCCGAGGCAGCCAGGCCGTCGGTGAGTCGGAAAATCTCTTCCTCAAGCCTGGCTTCGCGGTCGACCGACAGCTTCAGCTGTTCCACCAGCGTCGCCTTCTCGACTTCGGCGGTTTCCGCCCTGTCCTTCCAGGCCACCCGGATGTCGTCGAACCTCCGGTACCCAGCCTCCAACTTGGACATGGTGTGGATCACCTGCAAGTAGAAGGCCGGTCGTCAGAAAAATAAAATGATGAAAATAATAATGGAGAGGAAAGAAAAAGAAGAACTCACTCCGATCATGGTTGGGTAGAAGGAAGAGAGCATCTCGGTCACCTGCCGACTCTTCAAGAGCTCTCGATCGGTCGGGAGAATGAGAATGGTTGCCTAACACAACCTCCTGGCCAAATTGTGGTCGGTGAGAACCGACGCTCCCTCGAGGACCCGAGCGTCGGATGATGCGACGCGGTCCACCGACCTTGAGTCATCCGCCGGCACCATCAGAGCCTTCCCCCAAGCAGTCGCCCAGGCCCTGAAGTCGAAGAAAGTTGGGAAGCTTCAACTCGACTAAGCTCCTCCCGAAGGCGCGACGGGAGCCGCCGCAGGTCGTTCGGGCTCTCATGCTTCGACCCGAACCTCTTCCACAGGCGATGCCGTCGGTACTCCTTCGGCCACACCCTCCGCAGCCCCTTCCTCAGACGGCGCCTCGAGTGGCACCGCCGACGTCGATAGGGCGATGACTAGTTCAGAGCCCGATGCTCGTCCGATGTTAGGCTGTGCAGCCGCCATCGCCACGGCAGTCGGGGATGATGTCTGGGGCCTCTTGGGTGGCCGCGAAGGTCCGACCCTGGGCGCCGGTCTCTTCTTCGCCGCATGCTGTCGAATGTCGGCATCTGTCAGTTTTACTCTCGGCGGCATGCCTGAAATTTCAATGAAAAATTAGCACGAGTCCGAAGACAAATGAAAAAGTCAAAAGACGACTGACAGACCGAACTGTACCTAAGTGGAGAACCGAACTTAGGCCGGCATCATAAAGAGCTTGCTCGGTGACGAGCTCTCTCTGCTTCGGCACCAACATATCCTTCAGTCAGTGAAAATCCTCTCGGTCTTCTGCCTCCACTCGACTGTTTTCGTTCGACTGAGTTCGAGGGTCACCCCAGCGAAAAGGAAACCCCCAGGGTAGCGGAGAAGAAGCAAAAAAAAATTGGTTCTTCCACCCATGGATCGACGATGGAAGATCGGTAATAAATGAAAGGCCCTTTTGGAGATTAAAGAACCACCACCCTCGGGCTTTTGGGTGGGGTCGGAGGATGAAGAACGCCCGGAAGAGAGAGATGCGGGAAAAGATCGGCAAGAGCCGACACGACAAGGCAAAGCTGATTATTAGTCGGACTGAGTTCGGTGTCAGTTGCGCCGGGCAAAGCCCATAATAATCCAGGACATTCCAGACGAACTTCGGAATCAGAAAACGAAGACCAGTCCGAAGGTCCTCAACGTAAAAGGCCACCTGGCCCGGAGGCAGGTTGTTAACCCGACCATCCACCCCAGGGGCGAAAAGTCGAAACTGCTCCGGAATACCATATTGTTCCCTAAGCCATTCGACGCTCGGCCCCGAAAGTGAAGAAGCCTCCACCTCCGGGGTCGACCGAGAATCATCGGTCGGGTTCTCCGACTGACTTCCTCGAAGAGAGGTTCTAGCCATAATGCTAGCCCCAAGAAAAGAAACCGAAAAGAAAAATGCAAAGGGAGCGAAGATGCAAAGGGACAAGAATGAAAAGCTTCGAGAAGGGTTTTCAAAGGAGGAGGACAGGAACAGCTACCTGGGACTGGAGGACAACTCGACAGGGCCTCAGCACCAGAAACAGAGTAGTAAAAAATAAAGCTTTGGATACAAGTGGCCGCATATATATAAGACGGTCGAGATGAAAGCGCGCCAAACGAGGATTTTTCGGATGTTGATACGTGGCAGCGCCTGGGCCCTTCCTTGGTCCAACGGTTCGACGCATCTGTCCCAGATCGAGCCACGTCGCTTCCATCCGCGCGAACGGTTCTGACCCAATAGCCCCCCAACGCATGGCGGAAAAATCGCATCTCGAAATTAATAAACCGACGGCGGTTTTAATTAATCGACGGCGGTTTGCGTTCTCAATGAGACGTCTGACGCTGGCGGTGGTTTGCGTTCCCAATGAGACGTCTGATGTCGGATCATCCATTGATACGGTCGACGGAGTCGGAGCGTGACGTGATGAAAAACCACTCCTTTCACCCGAGGCCGTCACCCATGTGGTAACGCGGGCCAACACGACATCAGACTTAGGAATGGGGGGGCAACTGTTGGGATATACCGACTGACCCCTATACGCCGACCTATCCTCAGAACGGTCCGACCGACGTCCAACTCTACCCACCGAACGGACAGACGACTCTGACAATGACTGCCGACAATATCCAGCCGAAGGTATATCGGCCAAACAGGCCAATACTGTCTCCAACCGGTCGAGTGGCCAAACCCATATCACCGACTCACTGTCGGGGGTGACAGTCGATATCCGACTTTCACAAGGCACCAGATCAGCCGACAGTATTTTCGAGTCATCACCCGACGATCAAATACCGACATATAGTCGGCCAGCCAGTCCAAATGCCGTACAACCGCTATGGGTTGTTGTCCTGCCAAGGACATGCTGTACGACCGCCATGGGGCATTATCCTGTCAAGAACATGGATTAATTCTGATGACCTGACAATCCACAACGATTTGATAGTCCTCGACGATTTGACAACTCTCTAGTTGTCTGCACCATTAATGGCGGGATCATACCGCATTCTACTATAAAACGAGGTAAGACAACAGTTTTGGTAAGCTCTCAAACTCTCGAGCTCTCAAGCTCTCTCTCGCTGAGTCTCTGATTTTTTCCACTGTTGTCTAGTCTCCTCTCTGATTTGACCGTCGGAGGATCTCCGTCGGAGGTATCTCCGATCAATGAGGACTTTTCTTGCAGATGCACGTTCTCGACGATTAGGTGATGAGGGGATTGACCGCAACACTAAGTCACGAGAGAAAACAAGGATAAGAGACTGGAAAACAACCGATGAGCTATTTGCCACTTGACCAACAAGTGGGCAATATAATTATTTGCCAGGGCAAAGCTTCTTTATCATTCTTGAGCAAGTCGAAGATAGAATTGAACAGTAAAACCAAAGTAAAATAATACAAAAAGAAGAATTTACCCAGTCCCTAGTACCACGGATACTTTCCATTCCATACTCCATCCCAACATACACTCCAGCCGTAGTTCCTGCAAAGGCACAACACAAACAAAAGTGAACAGTAAACATTGCGTCAGGTGTAAAACAATGAAGACAGAAAATGCTACAATGCTTCTCCAATTGTCAAAAAACATGACATCAAAAACTACGTCAAGCTTACCCCAATATGCACCTTCTCTGCACATCTTCCTTAGCTGCAGTCATAGAACAGCATCAGTGTAAGAACATGTCATGTTTTTGTACATTTTTCCTCTATTTTGTGAAGTAAAATACAAATAATATAATTCAATTCCCTGGATGAATCCATATGGAAACTCCAAAAAAGCAGAATTCCCAAACAAAACTCTTAAATTTGAGGGTTACCATGTATTTAACAGAAATATCAGCAACTTTTGCTGAGTTTAGCAATTGAATTAACTTGATTAAGTCAAGATGTAACTATCTCAACCAGTTGTGTTTTAAAATTCCTGATTTAGGAGTGTGGTCAAAGATGCAGAGGCTCATCTGAATTAGTATTGTATCAGTAGCAAAAATCCTGAGCATATGTAATTGATCACTAATCAACACTTTGTCATCCATCTCTTAGAAAAAATAACACCAATTCGACATGTTTCCATGCTACACTAGACAGTGAGGGCAGGTAAAGCCAAATGCAAGTCCTCCTCCACATTGCAAAGTACATCATGACAATTAGAGTGGGTGCATTCAAAAAATAGAATAAAATAAAATAACAGTCGGTGATCATCTTTGTTGAACTCAGGGCCTCTCCCCAGTTGACTTGAGGAGAAAGGTGCCAACAGGTGGGCCAATGCCCCACTTGCAAGCTTAAAGTTGTTTTTCTAATTGTTCCGATAACTGCTATCCTTCTGGATGAAGTAACCATTCCATAGTTATCTTCTCAATTATATATAAAGAAGAATTTATCCATTTATCTCAAAGCGATCAGTGAATCAGAAGACAAAAGCATATTATTTTGGGCCATGACCTTCTATATAACATATGGCCTTCAAACATCAGGTTTGCGTAACTTAATCCTCCATTCTGCCATCATTTTAGCTAACTGAGGGCGGCTACACAAGGGGACAAACATGTCATAAACAAACAAGGCTTCTAACCATACATGTATTCGTGAAGCATTGATTGGAAACAATGGTGGGCAATGGTCATGTCTTTTATCATAGAAATCTCAGCAACCACATGCAAGTCACAGTCTGCATTACTTATTTGAGAGACGTCAATGCAGCAAAAACAAATTATGAGAAGAAACTGTCTTAGAAAGAAGAAGACATCATATCTATCACCTGTTTTTTATTTGTGATTCCTATTTAGCAATATTCTGTGCTTTCATGACATGCATTTACTAAGCTTAATTTTAGACACTGAAGCAATAAATTGCACTCACATGCTATTTCTGGGTCATAATGCAATTTTCTTAAAATATTGACCATGTCTGGGTCATTAAAAAGCTATGTGATGCACAAAATAACAAGCAGGAAATACATTAAGGCTATACTAAAGTTCATTGGAACTATACAAATTAAGAAAGCAAGGAACACTTACTGCATTATCAAGTGTCGCCTTTGAAAATTGTCCTACAAAAAATAATAATATAAGTTAAATTTTGTAAGTAATAAACAAGTTGGCTTAACTTGTAAAGATTTAATCTAAACAGACAGCTACATTTTGAAGAGATTATATCTCATGGTCAACAACAAAGGGTAACCTTATTCTCACTTAGAAGCAGCGTGTAGAAATGCTCAAACAAAAAGCACATGATACATTAGAAGACAACAAGAAATAGGACTTTGAGATTTAGTAGTTGTCATAATGCATTCTCTGAGATGCAAGGACAAGATTAAATAGAATAAAAAAAAGTGACTAGACAGAGGAGGGGAAAAGAATCAAGAGATGCAGAGGAAATAAGATGATAAAAAACAGCTGGGGAAAAACATCAACCAGGCCATAAGGCCATTTATAACATTATAAAATCCTAGA
Source organism: Elaeis guineensis (assembly GCF_000442705.2). Classification (NCBI taxonomy): domain Eukaryota; kingdom Viridiplantae; phylum Streptophyta; class Magnoliopsida; order Arecales; family Arecaceae; genus Elaeis; species Elaeis guineensis. The sequence goes on along the minus strand of NC_025997.2, from coordinate 2,856,757 downwards.
CCTTGTCCATGATTTGCACCTTCTAGGATTCTATTGACAATTTCTATTAGCACTGTCATTTAAACAAACAATTCAATGCAACAAGTTTCTCCTGCATTATATCTGTAACCAAAATGAGAGGTCAAACATGGCATTACTTAGATGAGATGTTTCAATCTCGTTCACACGATAACAACAGATAGATATAACATCATTCCTTTCTTAAATAGATTGTCCCACCTCAGGACCATCTCCAACATGGCCAACCAAGCAAAAATTCACGTCTTAAGTGGTGTTATCATACACAAATCCTTTTCAGCTGGCACATGGCCCTGTAAGCCCCTCGAGTACCCATTTTGGAGTCATTTGCTCTACCTCAACAATCAAAATACAAATATTTGTGATCCTTCTCAGTGACAACTGATCATATATTCATATCACATGGTTTGAATAGCCCGAGCCAGCAGATAACTTGCCATTAGAATTAGGAAGTAATTCTAATGCAATATCTGTTAATTGAAAGATAGCAACCAACCATCATGGAGACAGGCCATAATGGCAATGATTATTAAAGTACCATCTCTATTGACCATTTTGTACTTGAACAAGTACACAAAAGCACAAATTTATCCATATTTTGTGAACATAAGGAACCCACTATATGAAAAAAAAAAGAAAAAAATCCTTAAGACATGCCAAGCACTACTAATTTTAACTCAATGAAGTCACTTGATTGGAAATTACCAACGGCACCTCTAAAAAAAGAAAGAAACCGTACATAACAGTTGTTTCAGGTGTCTTGGTTAGTGTTTTTCTGTCAAAATTTCAATCTTATACTTCAAATTTTCCCAAGAAGGACGTTAAGCTACTTGTTCCAGTACCATTCCCAATCTAGGCGACGCTTGGCAATAATTGCAACCGCGAATTATGGCGATTCCATGAGGAAAAGAAGATATCAGGCCAACTAATGATCCAGAAAAAGCAAACGCCAGACGCCAATTACAAACCGACTTGCCGGTAACATAATTCAGAGCAAATGCACGTAAAACGGAAAGGCGAAGGACCTTTCTTGAGGCAGTCATAGGTCTCCTCCACTGCAACCTTGGAAGCAGCAACCTGGGAAGAACACAAAACCGACTCTATCATAAATCTGAAATCGGAAAAAAGGGTATGGAATGGGAAAGAGATAGACAGGAAAAATTACAGCTCCGATCTTTAGGAATCCTTCGACTGTGCGTTTGAAGAAGGGATTACCCAAGGAGATGTCGAAGTGCATATGGGGAAAGTACAGGAATCCGGAGAAAACACTCATCGGCATCACGCTCTCTTCTCTTCGGACGAGAGCCCTCTCTCTGGCCACAAGACCAAACCTAATTCGCCGTGATCCACCGGTCGCCTTCTTCGTTCCGCTGATACGCTGGGGGGAATAGAGTAGAGAGCAAGGGATACGAAAACATCCGCCCGCAAGGCCACCCCGATGAAAGCCCCGAATTGCTAGAAACCGCGAGGAGAATGGAGGGTGACCGGCCCGCTAAAGTGTGTTCCGGCTTGTATTCCCACTTTACCCCTCACTAGACCGATGCTTTAACGGTTTTTATCCTACTGGGGATGCGACTGGGGTGCATGGTATTCATCCCCAACAAAAGGACCAAAGTGAGATTGTCGAAAAGAAAGACAAAAAGAAAAGTGCTCCGCCGGTGCGTCGATCCGTGTTTCGGAAACAAAGTACCGGTTCAGAGAACGTAGCATGTGTATGGTCTCACCGCCGCCGCCCTGTCACCACCCGGGACGTCCCATGGTGGAATGGCTCTGGTTCGTGTCCAATATCCATTCCAAAGGACAAGAAACAACGACTCCAAGCTTCCCATCGTTCCCAATTCTCAAAAAACATAGGGGAGGAGATGGACAAGAGCATGCGGAGAAACTAGTCAGCCATAACATGTTCTTTTGTTACCATACATCACGTCAGCTTCATATTTCCTCTCACTTGTTGCACGTCTTGCTCGAGTTTTCCTAATTTGTCTTGAGAAAGAAACTCGCTATGAACGTGACATATCTTCCATCAAAACGTTTAACCACGTTGGGAAGCTCAGCATGATGCTGCTGCATGCAAAATGCAAAACAAATCAATTCAGAATAACAACTGCATCCAGACTGAACACAAGAAGTCGCCAAAATGATCTTAGAAGATGGGATTGAAAATCCTTGACAATAAGAACAGAGGATTTGATAAGATGATTCGGAAGTAAATATAGCATCGTAAATCGAATCAAATCATACCAAGGTGCACCGTGGAAGGTGCAAGACAAACAAATATCTATGCTTTGGAGGTACTCAGCCAAATAGCAAGCTTGGTAACTTCATACATGCCAATTCACAATACAAAATGGTCAAGTATGACAGAAGAAAATTATACATCACCAAATAAAATTGACAACTCTTACAATGTTCCATGATAAAATTTTGAGAAAAAAAAAAAAAAATTTCTCCAGCTGTCTCATGTAGGTATCACAGCATGTAGGTATCACAGCATGAGACCTGAAAGCAGTTGCACCGAAAGAAAGCTTAGAGCTACAAAGGGGAAAAATTGAACAAAATTTCACATTTTTTTTTGACATAAATTATGTGTCAAGTTCTCCTTCAAACTACAGCCCCGAGAATTGTAGACGTGACCGATGTTTCTTCCCGCTTCCCCTCCCATATGCAACCTCCTCCTGTCAAAAGTTTTAACATAGAAGTCTAGCTGGTATTGGTGACAGTCAGGCTTCAGAAATCTTCATAAAATCCTGCTAAGAGACTGTATTAGCGACTTCAGATTCCGTCTTGTAGCTTCATCACCCGTGAAGCCTGAGATGTCAGAACTTATACTCTGCAAATGCATGGAGAAACTTAACATATAAATAAAAAACTTAATCTCAAAAATAGGAAATAAGGAGGAGGACAAAGGTCCCACCTCAATATTTTTCAGTGTAAACTGAAGTGTGAAAATATACTGCCTGATAAGTTCAGCATTCTCAGGAGTTAAAATGGCAGACTGCACCTCACTGCAAGACCGTAAAAGTTAGTAGCTAGCAACATGCACAACCACCATGTTTAATATTAGTGGGAAGGGAACCAGTTTATGTTGCCCTACCAGGTGACCGCAATAAGACTCTAAGAGAAATAATGAAGGGGTAGAGTGGCGGATATAATCCAATGTTCTCCCTGTATCGTGCAGTCTTCCATCCAAATAGAAGGGAAACTAACACAATACAAGCAGGCGATCATTGGATTTGATCCGGTGTCCCATAATCTTCCAGCTATTACCGTATAGCGATGGCCAGATATGGTGATCCAAGATTTTTCCAAATGGAAAGATCTAGTGCTGCACCTCTACACCTTTGGCAAATAAAAGTATTTATCTACTCATATTTGAATCTTCAATCCTTCATTTCCATAGACATTCACATATAATTTTGACAGAAAAAAATAGGGGGAAAATATGCAGCATAATCCTTAACCTAAAAAAGTGATATATTGAATATTAATCTTAAAAAGGATAAAAGGGGAAAAAAAAACATATTGAGAAGTCTGATAGAAAAAGGAAACAGAAGGCATAATTGAGGAAAAAAAATCTAAGCATAAATTGAACACTCAAAAAGAAAAGTAGATGACATGCATTTATTACCATTCTAGCCTTCAAAGTAATTGCATTCTGAACAATTTGAATTTTGATGTGTATGGACTCTACGTACAATAAAAGTCGAGACCACCTAGGCATAGGTGCAAATTGAGCATTAAGATGATCTACTTTTAATGGCAAAACCCATAAGTTCGCACACTGCAAGAAAAAAAGTAAGCATCACAAAATTACATGACTCCATCTTTTTCAAATTACCTTTGTAACCTGCATGGTTAGATATGTGATTTGTCACGTGTCTATCATGAATTAGATTCCAGAGAGTGCAGACAATCAGTTTTGTTCTAATTAAACTGAATGCTGACCTCAATTTTTCTCTCAAGGATCACTAGAAATTACAACATTTTTGTTTCTAGTATAGAATAAGAAGACCAATCTTCAAACAGATTGGAATAGGAAAGGTATATGCATACTCTGAAATCCTTCCAGATTTTCTTACTCAAAACATGCAAAATCTCCACAAGAACTGAAATCTATAACATGGAAGGCATGATGGACTTCTGAAGAAGTACCCAATCCAACAGATTATACAAAGACGATGCGAAATAACTTGCAAGACCTATTCTAAATATAATGGTTCAGCTTTATCTTAAGTGTGATATATGTTTGACAGCCCTCCATGAATTGGTGCTCATCTCATGAGCCGCATAACTAAGCAAAAGAAGGGCCTACCCTGAATCCAGAAAATTCATTTTGCAGGGGGAGAAAAAAAATCTACCTTGATGTTTTCCAGGTTAAATAAATGCAACCAGGAAAGGAAACATCCAAGATTCAGATTCCCCATAAGTTAGTGAGAGTCTAGACAAAAAATAAAAACTAAAAAAAAAAAAAGCAAAAAAGTTTAGTCTTCCATTAATTTTTCATAATAGTAAAGAAGGTTACTACGCGGGGAATCTTACTTCTCTCTATTAGCATAAAATCGAGCCCTGCTTTCACTAGGGCTTTGCTAGAGTGATGCGATGAAAAGATGATTAAAGTCATGCCAACCACATCAATGGAGTTTAAACATAGGTCAAAGAAAACTCCATTGAAGAATTTGTGCAATTACCTATCTAATTTCTGTTAGAATGCATGAACAACCACATACCGAGAAATAAATGTATGGACTGGATTAGCATAAGATGAATTACATATAATCTAATGCATCAGATATTAAAGTTTGAATCAAAATCCAAAAACAATCCCTCATAGGCTCATAGCTGTATCTTTCAGTTCACAAAGATTACATTAAAGAATTTACAGAGTCAAATAAGAATTTTTCTTCGTTCCTAAGAGGTTACCGAATGCTAGGCTGTTCCATAATTCTCAGCATGATTTATGCAGCTAACTATAAGAAACTAGAGCAGGCCTTCAGTAACATGCAAGTGTGGTCTCAGGCACAAAAAGAAAAAGGTGTGCAGGGACAAAGGTTCCAAGGAACTATTTTAGCAAGGACTTATTTTGTCAACCGTACTCAGATATCTGTGAAGAGGATCTACTTGGATGGCTATCAGAAGAGTTGATAAATGCCTTCTTTCTGTACTATTTTGCAGTATCCAATGGACTCCAATCAAGGCTTCTCGAAAAAAAGAAAAAAAGAAAAAAAAGGAAACTCAAACCAACCAAAAGGTGCTCGGACTAGGAGAAGAATCAAGAAGGTTCTATCAGAAGGCATGGCCAGCTATAAAATGCAATCTTGAATAGCAGTACAGATTTTGAGTTGTTTGCTCCATCAATCTCATTATCTTCAAGATAACTGCTTTAATCATAACCAAGAATAATGACTAAAGTCTGTACACTTAACCAACGTTCAAGTGACAATAAATCTTAATCAATGTTAAGCTTGTCACCACCAAACTTAAACTAATTCCTGGAATCTGTAATTACTTGACTGAATTTATGAAGCATAAAAAGAGATCAGTTCTGAAAAGCCTTGAAGGTTATTACTTGCCTTAAAGGGTCATAAACAAGTTTATGCTTTGTTTTAAAAAATAAAAGGGAAAAATCCAATCTTGTTAAACGCCTTAAAGTTACCCAGAAAAAATCTATGCACGTATATTTGTGGCTTTGTGCAACTAGATACAAATCCTATGACCTCACCACTCAAACAACATATGAAGAATTCAAGTATCAATAAACCTGTATAAACATTAAATATTTTGAGCTGCTGATAAATAGCTGGCTCAGAAAGTTGAGGTTCAGTAATTATACCTCAGATCCTTAGTTACATCAGCCAGGCTTTTGGCTAAAATCTCCACATCCTTCAGTAAAGCACTGTCATGAACCTCAGCAAGCAAAGGTTGTATATTTTCAGACAGGGCTTCAATCTGCTACATCACTACAGCAAAAACTTATGCATGTAAGCATACCTAGTTGTTTTTAATTTGTAGCTACATCATGATTCCTCAAAGACAAAGCAAGAATTATAAAGTCATGTTCAAGAGCAGCTGATGACAATAATATAAAATACAGATGCATTAACATAATGACATTATGCATGAAAAATGCTCCTCCGCTGTGAAGTCTGATCGTAAGGAAGCAAAAAAAGCTATGGCAGATTTTGTCATAGTAGTGGTGAGTATGTTCGCTAACTTCATGGAAATGTTTCAAATTTAAAGGTGTACTTTCAGGACCTAGTATGAAATTAAATGAAATTAGTGCCTCTTGAATCTCAAACCCTTTCAATATAACCAATAGATTCTGAAAGCCAGGTAGAACCATGGAAATATTCTTGCATGACCAACCAACTTCACTGAACTCAACTACATTTTCTAGCCATAAAGACGAGTTAGCAAGAATGATTTAACATACAGAAAACACAATATTGGTCCCAGACAGGGTATTAAGATTAGATCCTTAATAATATTATTAAATCTAATATGCTGGACAAGTAGGTTTTTTTCTTTAAGGAAAAAAAGCTTGAGTTTCAGCATCGTCGAAGTGCATAGAAAACAAACTGGGATTCCTCCACGACCAACTCATCCACACATACTTGACTCTTCATTTGGTCATGAGAATAATTAACTAAGACATATCATTTAAGTAATGAAGATCTGAACTTCAAAATCAATTGAATTAGTTAAGAGCTTGGAGATTAAGGGAAAAGGAAAGAAAAATTGACCAGAAAATCAAAGAAGTTGATGTTCCTTATTTTGGCTCATATTTCTTAATTGCATGGGTATGAGAAGCATCTCTTAATCTAAGCTGCAAGTTAATGCTGATGGACATTGATGATCCATCCTAGATGAATTTGGTGGAAGTCTAGGACCTTGCTCATGATCTAAAAACATGCCAAAGCATGCTCAAAGGGTTTAAAGAAAAATTACTGAGTCATTAGGCGTTTTTGGAGTTGATTTTTGCTTCGCAAGAGCCTACTAAGATCACACAAGTATATGATCCCCCAATCTTTATTATCCACAGCCATGTCAGTCCACATGCACAATTCTGGAAGCTTTCTTAGACTCCAAATTCCAGCTGTGTCAAGGGGATGCAACGCTTGAAGGAATAGTACCTATTACTATAGATATAGCCTTCTTCTCATCCTTACTTTCTTTTTCTCAGAGAACAAGCCCACAGCACCACTTTTCTTGATTTTCTACATGATTTCACAAGTTTTCTACACCCTTATGTCAACCCCATCTCATGTATGTATAAGACTAGGGTTAGGTTTTGGTCACCAGCTTTCTCTTGGCTACCAACCCATAGACCTAGTCCAAACCCTTAATCATGTGATGTCATGGCCTACGGGGACCAGGATCATGTCACACACATTGAGGTAAAGCTATTCGCACAAAACCTTTTGCAAAATAATTGAATACTAAATATAATAATATTGAAAAACTAAATTAATTATTTTCCAAACCATAAATAAATGCTTGGGCCCCAAGATTCCAATGTCTGAACATGTCCCTATCTCAATGTGGACACAATGTCATATGACAGCTCCTTTGTTGGATAGTTAGAACCCTCACTCACATCTCAACCCAATCAACTAGTATGCTCCCTATCAAGAAAATAGTCCAGGGTACCTTTAGCCAACACATAGATTTGACCCCAAATTTATTGACCTCCAGAGTGCGGCATGGTGTCTCATCCTTCAAGGAATTATTTGCAAACTGGGCATCTAGTTTGCACCTCAACCCTTGGCAGTGATTTTCCTGAGTAGGATTCTTGTCTTGTCCATGTAGTGCTAGCACACATGGGTATCAGTACAAAATTACCACCTTGGTGGGGGAACTCCACAATGTCACCATACAACTCAACAACCATATAGGTGCGATGCCCAACTTCAGCCATAGCTATGAACAATATTTCAAATGCTTAAGAATATACAATCCTCCCCATGATAAACACTCCAACCACTTGGATAACTCCCTTGGAGCATTGTGAACTCTTTTCTAGCTCTAAGGCTAATGTGTCATGCCTAACTAAAAATAATGTTTAGTGCTAATGCAAATGAAATATTTATTTCAACAAGGTTCGCCGTCTTGGTACCAGATCTCCTACCCATAAAATCCTGTTGTAATATTGATATGTGGTTCGGTACAGTAGTATCGATGCGCTCCGAGACAATACTGATATGGTACAGTATGCCCCATACTGTCTGTACCGGATGGTACAAGACGATACGGCATTCCATGATTTCAACCAATGTTCAAAACTGCATGTACATGGCTATTGGGCATACCCTATCTTCAAGATGATGCAGTCATCAAGGATGCACAATCTTTTTAACTGTTCATGATCAATACGCCACCAGAGTTATTGCAGGATGGTCATTAAAAAAACTACCACATTATTGAAATTATATTGCATGTGTTAGCAAGACAAGTGATTAACTTCAGTCTCTGAGATATATTCCTCCAGATGCTTTTGTAGTTTGATATGCAATGTATATTGATCTTGGTTTAATGGAGTGTGTGAAAATCAATCGATGACAACAGATATATTCCTCCAGAAGCTCTTGTTGTAGCTCAATATCCAATCTATATTGATACTGGGTCGAGAAGTGTGCGAAACCAGATCGATGACAACAGATCTTCAATAATCAGAATGATTGAAGATGCAACAGACTTTCAAATAGTAGGTAAAATGGATAGAGAATATATATGTCCGCACCTTTGCAAGGAGCGGTTGTGCTTCTTCTACAACAGATGCAACCTTTTCAGCCAATCTGTAGCTTCTAGAAATGCCGATTTCTTCCATTTCTCGTCCAAGACGGGTAAATATTCCAACCAATTCATCCAAGCTTACCCCCTGTTTTCCCCTTATCCTCTCTTTATCACAAACAATAAGACCCTCTTTGGCACAATCTGGATCAAGAGGACCTGCAGATGGTGTAGGAAGTGGCTTTCGTGGTGTAATATCAATCAAGGTCTCCATAAGAAGGCCAGATTGATTAACCTCAACCAAAGAATTTCGAGGTATAATAATTTTGTCATCCTCAACCTGCCAAACAAAAGGTTAAGGGACTAATTATAAGTCAATTTCAAATTTTTGATCAATTATAAAATGCAACAATTGCAGACACATAACAATCTGATGTTATGTTATTGTAAATCTTGTACATGGATGTTGAGCTCATAATCATCATAAACAAACATGCAATTGCTTCAAAAACTCTTTTCCATACATGTCCTTTATCGTTTAAAACAAATGACAAGCTTTTAGAGTCTAAAGCTTTTCTATATGCAATTTGTGAATTTCACCTTAGAATCCTAGAAATATCAAACACTGTATTCAGAATTAATGCTATACAAAAGCTTTTAAATCTGAAAGAGCACCAATTGAATCATGACTTTAAATAATGTTACTTTGCAGTCATGGAAATATCAAAAAATAAAGATGAACTTTAAAAGACTAAAACATTATTTTTTATTCAGAAGATGAAGATCAAAACTTAAGAATCAGCTAACTTGATGCATGCAGTGTAACTGGATTTCTAAACCATTCCATTCTCTTTGATTATAAAAGAGCAGTCAGAAAATTAATAAAAGATTTAAATGAATAGATATACATGAGACGTCAACACTTTTTATGGTTAACATTTTATCATTGGTTCCTATTCAAGGACAAGTTCTTGAAATGGCAAACTGCATTTGAATAATGTCCCATTATCTTCGTTGAAGCATTCTGTCACCCCTGGACTCCTCATGCCTCTTTCCTGGGACCATTCTAGCCTGTTCTTTTATAGAAATAGCCCCCAGAAGCCAACAGTATTAAATATTTTTCTGAATCTACCGGCATTTTTTTTTAAAAAAAATGCAAGTCTTATGAATTTATCATGGTTCATTTTAAACGCATTGAATTGTTGGCAAAAACAATATCAGTGTTACAAAGAAATGATACATTCATAAAAACCAAAGATGATATCGAAGATGATTAGCTCAGGATAGATGAAAAGAATATACTATTGAATCAAAAATAAGTTGAATGCTAGTAAATAATCCAGTTTATAAAGTTCATTGAAGCCAAAAATAAGTGATCCTCAAGGGACTAATAAGTAATATAAATGAAAACAGATCCAAAGATATTCATGTAAATGGGAAGTTGATGGAGAAAAGCACACAGACCTCGACAGTTGCATCAATACTTTTCAAAGATGAATCAACTTGGACCACACTTCCGACAGTCACCCCTCGTATCCTGACTGGTGTTCCCACACAAATCCCACAAGCTTGGGAGAATTCGAACACCGTCTGATATTTCCTGAACCGTGACCTCATGTGGAACCCCCTCAACCACACCAGTGCGAGGGCAAGAAGAGCTGCCCCAGACACCATAAACAGTCCGACTCCACCTTCCCAGATGCTACTTCGACCGAACCCAAAATCACTAAGTGGTTGGAAAGCTTGCTTCCAGATGGTCCCAGGAGCTTCAAGCACAAGTGCCAACGGGTTCTTTCCTTTCGGAGGAGATGATGGATTCTGACCCGCACTTGCAGAACTTGCCCTCACTTGACAAAGCTTCTTCTTCGAAGGTTTGGGGGGAAGACAGGGCATAAAATTCTGAGAATTATGAATAGGGGAAATCGAAGGGGAGATAATCAAAGATTTGCAAGTGGAGATCTGAATCCATGGACTGCCGGCCATCTTTCCGACACCGAATTTTTGCTCTGGCAATCAGAAATAGATCGAATGATATTTCAGCAGTGGATTCAAATTCGTCCAAGGGAAAACACTAGAAAGCAGACACGTGATCGAGATTTAAATCAAGAGCGAACGAATTAGAGATATGAAATTTAAGAAAAAGACTTAATTAGTCAGCACAACCATATGATTAAACCCTAACAACAACTACGACAGCAGAGAAAACATGGCACGGCTAAACTTGGAGAAGATACAATGCAATATAAATCCTACAGGCCTCATAATATTGATGTGAGAAGACGATGATAGCGAATGAATTTATTAAAACCCTGTAGAGGTCAAAAAACCTAGAAATTCAGACATCAATCACATGAAGAATTCTTGAAGAGGGAGGAGGAAATGGAAGGAACCTAGAGATCTGAACTTGGATTGAAGAGAGTGTAGAGGGATGGAGATAAAAGGAAAAAAAAAAAGCTCTTTTTTCGCTGCTCCTAGGCCTCTCTTTGGCTCATTCCTCCTTCCGTCTGGTCCAATGACGGCGACAATGCCTCGCCGTCCTTCGGGAGGAGAAACGCTTTGAGCAAGGTCCAGGGGTTAGGTATTGTTTTTTTTTTTTTTTTTTTTTTTTTTTGGTGAGGAGGCGCTAAGTATTGTTTTCCGGTCTAATCGGAACCATTCTTTGGTTAACTCGCGTGCTTTTTGGGGGCATCGGTGGCCCAATACCGCATGTCGGACTCTCCTATCTAATAATCTTTAAAGCATTGGATGAAAATATTATGTTATTAAAAAATAATATTAAAACTCATTTTAAAATATTAAATAAAAATATTATATGATTAAAGAATGACATTGGAGCCCATTTATATGTATTAAATTAAATTATAATTTTTTTTATTATTGATACTAAAAATTTGAATGATCATTATATTGTTATTCATAATTTTTTTTAACAAATGATCAATTATTTATCATAGGACCCCATACGCAACACGTGGACTCAAAACTAGTTCTATAAAAATATAAAATCATGATTCATATAATACCGAAACTATCTTTATTATATCCCACAAAATATATTTATCAATCATATAAAAATATATTATAATAAAATTATTAATATTTTTATCAATATATTAATTATTATGATAGAATTAATATTTTTATTTGTATTTATAATATATTATTATTTTGATACTAAAATTTATTTTGACTAAAAAATAAGATAAATAGAAGAAATATATAATTTCATAATAGAAATATAAAGTACAATAATATGTTTCTATTATAATTTAAAATTATAATTTAATAATAATATGACTATAATATGATGAATAATATATTATAATAAATATATATTATAGATATAAGTTGTATCATATCAATATAATATATTAGGGAAGGATATTTCTATTCCTAAATTCCAATTGGAATCTTTATTTTAGGATGAATGGATGGTCTCAGTATTTGACTTTGAGGACCATCCTTTGAGTTGGATGGTGATTTAAAAAATAAAAATAATTTAAAATTATTATTATATAGAATCATCATAATGCAAATGATAATTTTATCAACTTCATCCACACTAGTCGGTGATCACCTACCAACTTTATGGCTTTGAAATGGAGCTAACTCCGTGACCTCATGAATCCTATTGCAATTTTGATTTTTTTCAGAGTAGCAGCAGTGCTTTTAGTATATTAGGATTGGATTTGTCATATTACTAGAATTCTGCCCCCGTATCCTCAACAAACAGTACGTCTTTTGCATTGAAATAAAGACATACTTGGATGTACGACATGTGGTCCATCTCGGAAATGGAGATGTGCCCCCATGGAATTCTCATACCAAACGGAGGTGAAGATGTGCCCTCATTGAATTCTTATACCAAACAGAGGTGACATGGCAAATATGGTAGTCGAGAGATGGGTGATACCCATCCGCTTCCGCTTTTGAAATAATTGACAAGCATGCACAATCCTCCACGGTGCAAAACAGTCTTTTGCGGTACAAAATATGCGTCGCGCGGTCCAAAGTTGGAATACAAAAATCACGGCTCAGCAATGTTCTCTCTCTTCCCTTTTGGGGTTTGGAGTTCAAGATGATAAAAGATCGGCAGGCATTAGAGCAACTCCATCTCTCAATAATTATTAAAATTTTATTAATTTATTTTTTAATAAAAAATTTAAAATAAATCTGCAATTTTATTTTTAATTTAAAAATAATTTTTTAAATAAATTTTATATAAAAATAACTATCCATTCAAAAATAATTAGATCATTTAATCCTATTTGAATAATTATTTTTAAATTATATTTTAAATAAAAAATAATTTATTTAAAACTTAAATTAATAACTACTTTTAAATTTAAACTTAATTAAATATTTTTTATTAATTTTTTTATTTTAAATAAAATTATTATTTTTGAACATCCTTTTCTGCATAACAAAGTTCCAGAACTGCAACCGTTCCGAGACTTGTTAATTTAGCGGCGCGCAAAAATAAACCATGCGGTTTGACTAAAGAATAAACCCACCATCATCAAAGAACTAAATTTTCGTCAAAAAAAGTTATTCAGAGGTGATTACATTTGCAGTGAGACTTCAGATGTTCAGATGGGGCATCTAAAGACAGTAGCACGAAAAGCATGTGGCAAGAGGACGTTAGTTTCAGTAAGGTCCAAGAACCATTGGAAATCAACCAGCAGCAGCGTAAGGATGTTACTTTCAGTAAGGTCCAAGAACCATTGGAAATCAACCAGCAGCAGCGTCATTAGCTTTAGGACGGTGATTCACGTGCTTCAATGTTGTGACCACAACATTGCTCATAGCCGCTTTATTGGACCCAGATAAAAGGCAACATGATTCAAAGCGGCCCAATCGCCAATGTTCAAATAATAGAAACTTAACAGATGAAGTTTCAAACAGAAAATAAAAAGAATGGAATCTCTCAATCAACTTTTTAAGTACGGGAGATGGATGATAGGCCTGAGAACCAGGAACAGACATTCTGACACCATTACAATTGCCCATCATGGTCGCATTGTCGCAAAGATTAATGTTCTTAAGTAGCAGATCAAGGCTCCAAAATAGTAGCAGGCATGTGCGTGCCAGGACAGGCATGAAACTTGGTTCTCCACATTTTGACTTAATCATCACGGCTGGCTCATACGACAAGGACTTTTGGGTACGTACACCAAAATCACCCACAAATATAACATTCGCAAGGCTTGGTATTGGTGAGGTGAACTGGTTGAGAAGAAGCTGCCAAACTGAAAGCTGTACATGACATTCAGGGTAAGTGCCTTCAAACTTCAAGTGATGCAGGACATGACCACTACATAAAAGTTATAAAACAATGGTACCTGTTATCTCTTGACCCATTGGAAGCTCTTTCTTGCTTTTGCCTTTCCAGGCTTTTTCCTTTCAACAACACGTGGATCCCTCATCAAGTACCCAGCTAGATTGATGCAAAAGATGCCATGTCAGCATTCAGCAATTAATAGAAAAAGAAACATTAGTTAAATTATAGTGCTAGCTCTACTATTGGCTAAATTAAAATCAGTCACAGGGACTGGAGCGATCAATATCAATATATAAATATAACAGGTTTTCTAAAAAATTTATCAAAGACACAAGTAGAAAGAGGGCAACGGCAACCTTAAAATCTTGAAGAATCAGCTTAGTTATCCAAATAACAGGTACAAGATATTCTACATGAATGTTGCTTTTTAAAATTTTACCTGCTTTAAGGTATGGCCGAAGCCCTGGTTCCCAGTTTTGCAGCGCCCTGCTAATTCCCAAGCGGATAGCTCCCACCTGACCTGCAATATGTAGCTAGATCAAATGCATGCTCAAATAAGAGAGAGGATAATAGTTTCTTCTCCAGCCAAATTACAACAGCATGTCTTTCACATGATCTTGTTACTCCATACAAAAAGTTGTCTTATCATGAAGCAATTCATCTAATCATGTTATAATGATGCCTTACAGAATCAGCAACCAGAAGCAAAATGCTATATAACACAAACAAGGAATGAAGTCTCATCAAGCTAAACAGAAGGTTCATGTCATCCAAGCAGGTACAGGAGTGATTGCTAATTAAGGCATGTGACAGCATTCGAAAATGTAAGACACAGTGCTTACCTGAGACACCACCGCCTTTCACAGTGCAATTTATGTCCCAAAGACCCAAAGTCTCCGTCACAGTAAATGGACGAAGAAGCTCAGCTCGATGGTCAAGAATTGGGAAGTATGCATCAAATTGCTTGTCATTGACGATAAACTTCCCATGGCCAGGTTGAATCCATACACGAGCTACACTGCATTTCCTTCTTCCAGTTCCATAAGCCCTTTCTTTTTCGTCAACCTGTCTAACCCGTGCTTTTGCAATTTCCTCTTGCTTCTTTCGCTCAATTTCAGCTCTTGTAGATGTTGCATTCATTCTTGCTATGGCTTTGTCTTCTATTTCATGTAGAGGAGGCAATCCTTTGATACCTCTGACATCCTTTAGAAGAATCAAGCTATCAATCATATCTTCTGTAATTCCTGATGCCGCAATTAGATCCCCAAATGCCCGATTTGGACCTGCACTTATAATAATGGAATCCCAAGAAAGCATTAGTTTGGATCTCGATGCAATCAAATCTGCAAGTGAATTATGCAGGATGCTTTAAATCAAAATCTCTTTTTTTTAAAAAAATTAAATAGATATTTCTGAAACCATGTCTATGCTTTAAAAATTTTTGTAGTCCATGCCCCACTTCTGACTCAAAACAAAATTCAAATGTTTGGCAACAAAGTTCAAGAGACAGCCAGCGGAATTGAAATTTGAATTGCACCATCGAAATCAGAGATTGGGAAAGCAACAACAAATTATAGTTTGGACAATCAACAAGTGGAGAATGGATGAGGCGCAATGAACAATTTGAACCTTTTTTTTTTAAAAAAAAAAAACACCCAGTTCAGGAATAAATCATTTTAGAAACATGTTTGAACATCGCCTGCCAAAACACAACTTCTAAAAATAAATAATGAAGTTAAAGGAAGTTTCCAGCATGATGGCCAAAAAGTAAGAATTAAAACTGCAGCAGTTGAAACTAAAATGCAAGAAAATAGTTTAATTCCTTTTCCAATGAGAAATGGAATGGTTCAGTTATAAAAGGATACAGAACAAACAAAAGAAGAAAGATAGACAGAAAAGAAAACATGAATGGTCATTTAATTGTCATGAGGTGGGCAAATAGGAATTCACATCCCAGTGCGATGTCTTCTTAGGTGAAACATAAAAAATAAAAATAAAATAAAATGCATTTAAGCTGCAGAATGTCTGAGTGAAGCCTACAGGGCTTCCATCCCAAGCCTCCTGTCCTCCCTGAGTGAATAAGGGAACCCTTGAATTCTAGATAAATGCCAATGTGAGCTCCTAAATTTCCCGATGCCTTAACTCTCCTTAGGGGCAATCCCATAGCATCTATAACTCCACTAGTTGGTCTTATCACTCTACTAGGCTATAAGATCTTCTGCAGCTATCCAATCCAAGCACCCTTCCTCATTTGTCCACCTGATCTGAGGAGCCAAGCTACACTAGAGAGCTAAACCCAAGTAGCCACTCCTTTTCCACAAGTTGTCAAACAAACTACATATGATGGTTGTGTGTTGTGCTAATACACTGTCATAGGAGTAATATTCAATTTCAGGAAAACTGAGTGCTAGGTCATGTGCTACTGCATTTCAAGACTAAGATAAAAGAGTCTAAAGGAATGCAACAAAGAAACAAGAACATGAAGATAGAAAAGAAGATGAGGATGATGAGGAATGGAAGCCAACAACAATGTCTACAACTTGTCTAATGATATTTCATAACTCAACTCAAATCAATCTCTTAATGGAAAGGCTCCATTGTGAAATGTACAGCCCTAAATAGCAAAAGCATATCCACTCAATGAGACTGTTGTACCAAATGTATAAATGATTTCCTACCATCGACCAAATAAAAAACTTACTCTGCATCCATCATGGACGTCAAGTGCCTTTGGAAGGCCATTAGACATAATATGAGTCGGTATAAACCTGATATCACTCATTCCAAAACCACCAATTAAGGTTCCCAACCACACATAAGTTGGATGTCATTCACCATGACCCAATTTTTCGAGCACCAGGCACTATGTTTCCCTCCTCTATTTCTAACCTTGACAGACCAATCATAATACAGTTCACGTCATGCAATTTCAACATAGAACAGTCACCAATGAATTCCATAAGAATTCGTTTTAGTACCAAACTTCTAATCACACACAAACCAGAAAAATAGTGACCCATAGCAACCACGAAATTTCAGCACAATACAGAAGGGGGGAAGTTTAGATTTCCCAACTTGATCCAAAAGCAGCAAAAAATTTGTATCTTTGTTACCTTTCAGTGTAGCTAAGAGTTCTTGCTCTTTCTTCTCCAACTGCTTCTGCTCCTCAATGCGCTCCTTCTCCAAATCTTCAATCCCACCATCCTCAATCCCTTCAAGCCCCAGCTCTTTTTCTCCTTCAGTGTCAAAAAAATTCACCTTATCTTCCTCTTCCCCCAACGTCCACGGCTTATACCCCTCAGCCGTCTCCCACTCATTCTCTCTAGCTCCTCCTAGCTCCTCCTTCGATGCAAACTCCCGATCGATCTCGTCAAATATACCCCCTTTCTTCTCCAAAATGGAATCCTGGGTCGACCAGGGATCGCCGCCCTTCAGGCCGGCTCCAGCGGCCGCTTCCGATCCGGCGGGATCCTCGCCGCCTTCCGCAAACCCGGCGAGGCTACCTTCCTCGTCGCCGAATACGGAGTCCACCTCGTCCTTCTCCGACGAGAACTTCCAGGTGCCGTCACCATCGCCGCCGCCATCGTCACCACGGTTGGTCGAGAAGGCTCTCAGGGATCGGGAGAAGAAACCCGGATTGGGTTCGCCGATAGGGAGACCAGGAGGAGGCAGAGGGAGAGGAGGGAGAGAAGTAGAGGAGGGAGGAAGGGGGTGGGGGGAAGAAGCTAGGGTTAGGGTTAGGAAGCGGAGGTGAAGAGGTCGAGAAATGAGGCGGGAGAGCATCTTGCGGGGAGGGAGGCTTCTCCCATTAGGGCTTTTGGGGTTTTACGTTCTCTCCGTTTCCTGGTCGAAAATGGGCCGGATGCAGGACGACCCACTCGAGCTTTCCTTGATTGGGGCCTTAAACGGCCCAATACCACCAACTACGAAGGTGTCGCTGGACCGGGGTGACCTCATATGGGGGATAGAAAAGTTGGGACATATAGCTGTTTTTTAGTGTTAGGCTTAGGAATGCAATTTGAACTAATGTGTCCTAACTAGTACATTCAAAAAGATTTTAGTTCGAAGAATGTAAACTGGCACATGGCTTGGCTTGATCCTTTGGGAACAAATATGCATAGTTGTGACAATAACTGATGCAAAATTCATGTGGGAGTCATCGTCCCAATAATAATTCGTGAGTAGTTAGTCAAAGTCATGAGTTCCAAAAAGCATCTAAAGTTTTCATGAATAATTTGAAGCATCATTTAATCTTCAGACATAATTAAAGAGAATTTTCCCACAATTTGAAGTATATTACCATCATGGTACATTGATAGCTGATTTCAGTGTGGCCCATATGCATGTATGCCTGTACTCGAGCACCAGCACGGTGCATGCTAACACCTTTAGATACTTGAAGGCTACCCTTAGCAAAATAGTAATAAGTGATGCCTTTGCTTGATAACAAGAACATAATAATATATAGTAATTGATACCCTGTTTGGTTTGCGGAATGGGCTGGCTCTGGGACCTGAGCATGCTCAAAAGCATGTGCTAACCAGGTGCATGCTGCTTGGTGGGCCAAAGGCATGGAAAAGAGATAGAAAGTTGGATTCTCTTTACCTTTCCCTTTGCAAGTCGCCAGCCACCTTTTTCTTACCATACTCATCATTGTATCTTCATCTCAAGGTTTAAGCACCCCGTCATCTCCCCATTCGGAGCATCATTTCTGCCGGCTAATTTCAGTATCCCCCCTCGCCCATCGTGGAGATTCGGTGGGTGTCATGAAATCATTCAGGAAATAGGAAGAACTAAGAATTTATAAAACAACAAATTAAGAAAAGTATCAAAGATTTGGAAAAATGGGAAAAACACTTGATAAGATTGGATGACATATAAAAGAATATAAATAACTGAGAATGATTTGGTACAACTGCTTGCTGATGTAGCTGGTATATATGGGGCGGGTTGAGACAAGAAGCTTATGAACATCTAATTTTTTGAATAATTTTACAGAATTCACTTTTACGTGCATGTATAAATGAAAAAAGAAATTTTTAGGATCATCTGAGTACAATTCATGAAACACCGAAGGAAATCTAATGAACAATCTGATAACACTATAATTATTCGGTGATTATGGTGCATCTAGCAATGCCGGACTCCTCTGGAGCATTCAGCTTCTCTGATCAGCCAGTACCTATATCTTCCGACTCTCGAGGCTCATACCTCATTCATTTGTCCTGCCAGGATTTCTTTAAGACCCCAAAGAGTCCCCTCCGCTTGACTCACTGGAAATAATCTTTCCCATAAACCATCATCTATACTCTTGCATACAGAAACTCTGACACCCTTCATCCTTGGATCTCTAAGTTGACTGGCAAGTGGCAACAGATCCATCACTCCAGCTTTGGAACATAGCTCATTATTTCCCCTAGTGGGGTCTCTTTGGATAAGCAATGTGAACCAAAACACAAAACGTTTGGGCTTAAGCAAGAAATAACTCAGGGCTTGTATAACAGGGTTCGAAATTTTATAATCAAGGAGGTACAGTTGTTCTCTAAGCATCATTCAACAAAATCCAATTCACTCTGTAATGAAGACGTACCATCTCACACCTAGTGAGAAAAAGAACGAAGAAATTAATGTAGAAGAAACAAGAGAAGAGTGAAGAGCATAACAATCTCGAAATGCTAGGATTCAAACAAAATGGAGAAGATCTCAGTGCGCCATGGCGACGGGTGGCGAGAAAGAAATGCTCCTCTGGCTTGGCAATGCAAGCATAGCCGTGTGATCCAAGAAATCCTTGAGCTCCACCACAGACTCCAGAATAGTTCTCAGATCCTCAGCTCGAGGGAAACCAGCCATACCCAGCCGCCGCACAGCGTAGAGATAGAAGGTGAGACATCCTTTCCTGAACTTGAACCTCGCCATCTCGCACCCTGTGAGCCCCCGTATGAGCTTCCGGTTCACCTCCCCTAGCGGAATCATTGGTGGCCAGAGACGGTCCATGGCCAGCTTCATGTTCTCGGTCTCGAAGACGAAGAGCAGGACCTTGGACTTCTTGGTGCCGAGTCCGAGCGTGAGGGTGTGCCACGCGTGGTGTGCTAAGATGGTGAAGTTGGTAGGCAAGTAGGTGATGGTGGAAGGGAAAGGGAGGCCATGGCTCCGGCTCTGGTGGGAACTGGAAACGTCGAGAAGGCTTAGCAGCTCGAACGGGGCAGCGCGGCGGACGGTGAAGGATTTGACGATGAATTGACCACCGAAGCGGATGCCTTTCACGTCGGAGCTCGGTTTGAAGTGAGGATCTGTGGTGGATTTGGATTTGGATTTGGATTTGTTCTTGGTCTGCTTCTGTTGCTTCTTCTTCTCCTTTTCTTCCATGGAGCCGCTTGGTCTTTACTCTTTGGTGGGTGTAGCTGAAGGTTTTGTTGCACCTCCAGAGGACTAGACCTACCAAATATTAATGAGGTGGCCAGTTACCAAAAGAGTAGAGACGTCAGGAAAGGCCATCTTCTGCTTCTATAAACTATAAACTAATGGTATTTTCTTAATGTTTTCTTTTGGACGGGGGATGAGAGATTCGGTGTGGATGTTGGGATTCTGGAGAGTTTAATCATCGGACAGCGTGTTTCTTGCCCTTTATGGGATGTTGGTGTTTCAACGGAGCAATGATGGCTTCCGTTACTATTTGTCCACGGCAGATGGGTATTCTATCCAACTAAAGCTGGCATCGTTCAGTTGTGTGCGTGAATCCTATCCAAGTACATGTGGATTACCCCAAAATCCTCGCAATTAGAGCCCCATAATCATGGAAGCATGCCAATAACAGAGCAGAACCACTGATTCAGGTTCATTAATTCCTTGAAGTTTTGGATTCTAAAATGGTGATTGTCCAAATGCCTGATCTTTGATCTGATCAGTACGATTTCAGGGGTGTCACAGATCTAAAGATGAACAAGCGAACTAAATTCCTTGTAATGAAAGCAAAAGGCAGTGACATAGTATTGCCTATTTCTCACAGTGATTCAAGATTTATATCCATATGTCACAGCGCAGCTAACCTACTCGGCTGGGACAAAGAACGAAAGGTCTATGAGGGACTGATCAACCACCATTGTTTGCTGGTAAGTAGGTGTGACATAAAGTTAGCTGCTCTTCATCAAAAGATCGGAGATGCTTCCATGACAAGATTAATGAAGCTCTAGTCTATCCAACAACGACCCAGCATCTGCTGATGCCACTGCACTGGTGTGCACCCACTTTCCTCTCTCTCCTTTTTGGCCGACAATAGTAGATTGAATCGGCCTATCGAATTGTAGATTTCACTTGGTGTTGGTACTAGAAACGAGAGGGTGTTCTTGGATCCGTTCATAAATATAGCATCACGTTGCTGTCTTTTTTTTTTTTTTTTTTTTGGACAATCTGTCTGCTAACAAGTGATGGCTGTTTCATAACTAATGGATAAGGTTTTTGTTTCCGACGTCAGCAGATGTAAACAAATCACGAGTTTGTTCTCGTACAAATTAACCAGCGAGAACAGCAGAAATCTCGTGCATAGCATCTTCCTTTGAATAGGGAAGGCTCTATTCATTTCGGCCGACAGAAAATATGAAGATGTAATGTAATGAGTACAGATTCTCACCGATGCCAACCAATATCTCACGACATAATAATCTATAAATAAATGAATTCTGCTGGTTGGCCACCGACTTGTTCAATAAATGAAGGCGCACTTCGTGAAAGGATCACTGTTCCATTCCTTTGGGTGTCCATCCATGGATACAAGATCCAGATGTGGGGCAACCTCTCATTCTCACATCCGGATATCCAGCCGAATTCTGCCGTCTGAGCCACCCAGAATTGGTCGACACTTCTTAGTCAACTTGGGAAGTGAAAGATAGGGACTTGATTTCTTCCATCATCAATTGAAGACTGAAGACGGTACTTGGGCATAAGCAAGGTCAGGGTGCTTCTGGACTATTGACCTGACTGAATGATTGAATGGTAAGCATGAGTTCTTAAGCATGAATTACACAACAATAGAAGATGCTCATGAACGCTCTGCATGCTGACTGCTGACATATCAATTAACAATCCCCCCGGCCCCGACACAAACCAACGGAAGAAGCAACCAACCAACCAACCAACCAACAACACTAGAAGAGGCATGTGCAAAGCTGACTGGTCATAGAAACTTCATGAGACTGAAAAATAATAAGACCAGAAACAATTAAGAGGATGTAACTATCAAATTTTATTACCCATGAATGACATCTGTACCCAGATAAGATCATGATGGTGGTGATGCAGCATCATCGAGCACAGCGCAGCGGACAGCTGCTTTGTGGTGCCCTTGATAAACTCTAATGGCTTCCCTGGACATCGTCCACAGTCTCATAGTTGTATCAGAAGAAGCTGCGCATCGCCAAATTTGATTATGTACATGTTCACACAATTGGATTGCCCAATCAAAGATGCAAAACAAGAATAGTTGGGTATACTGTATCTACTACCTCTGATCCCATAAGCACCATCCATGGAGAACACACAATCCCGGACCCAGTGCTGGTGTCCTGAGGTGTTCAGAATCCATGAGGGATCATTAGCAAACATAGGGATCTGGGCAGAATATCGAGAGAGCTGAGAACTAGCTTGCTATCTGATGAAGGTTTTCTTACCTGTTAAAGTTCGTTCCAAGGTGAAACCATCAACATCAGATATTTTAACAGGATGATCAGATAATGCAGTGGCAAGATACCTAGAAATAGTTCCACATTTTAAGATCCTAAAATATGAATACTGCATTCAAAAGGACCTGAGTTTTCCGGACAAATTGCTCTGTGGACGATTGTTTGAAGGATGCTGTTGCGGCCAATCCCCCGTTCGATCACCGGTATCGCACACCTGCAAAAAAAGTCCTCATAGACCGGAGATGCCTCCGGTGGGGACCCTCCGACGGTCAAGTCAGAGAGGAGACTAGGCAACAGTGAAAAATCAGGGGCTCAGCGAGAGAGAGAGAGAGGAAGAGAGAGCTCAAGAGCTTAGGAGCGCTTTAGAAAGCTTGAGAAAACTTGCTCCCTTCAAAACTTACTAAGACTGTTGCCTTACCCCATTTTATAGTAGAATGCGGTATGGTCCCGTCATTAATGGTGCAGACAACTGGAGAGCTGTCAAATCGTCGGGAGCTGTCAAATCGTCGTGGGTTATCAATCATTGGGATTAGTCCATGTCCTTGGCAGGACAATATCCCAGGACGGCCATACCGCATGTCCCTGACAGGACAACTACCTACAGCGGTCGTACGGTGTTTGGGTGGGCTGACCGACTATATGTCGGTAATCGACTGTGGGGACGTCGGGTGATGACCCGGAGACACCGTCGGCTGGTCTGGTGCCTTGCGGAAGTCGGACGTTGGTTGCCACCCCCTACAGTGAGTCGGTAATTTCGGCTCGACCGCTTGGCCAGTCGAGAACAGTATGAGTCTGTTCGGTCGACATATCTTCGGTCGAATATCGTCGGCAGCCATCGTCGGAGTCATCCATCGGTTCGATCGGTAAAGTCAGGCGTCGGTCGGACCGGTCCGAGGATAAGTCGGCGTACAGGGGTCGGTCGGTATATCCCAACAGTTGCCCCCCCCACTCCTGAGTCGGATGTCGTAGGCCTGCGTTTCCACGTGGGCGACGGCTTTGGGCGAAAGGACTGGTTTTCCATCACGCCATGCTCTGACTCTGACAACCGTACCAACGAACAATCCGGTGTCAGACGTCCTATTGGAAACACGAACCGCCGTCTCCTCGAGAACATGAACCGCTGTCCTCTTGGGAATGCGAACCGCCATCACCTTGGGAACACAAACCGCCGTCGGTTAATGAATTCTGAGACGCGATTTTCCCGCCACGTGTCAGGGGGCTATTGGGTCAGTACCGTTCACGCGGATGGAGGCGACATGGCTTGATCTGGGGGCAGGTGCGTCGAACCATCGGACCGAGGAAGGATCCTGGCGCTGCCACGTGTCGGCATCCGAAAAGCCCTCGTTCGGCGCATTTTCATCTCAACCGTTGAAGGGCCTTATATATATACGGCCACTTACATCCAAAACTTCACTTTTTGCTGCAAATCCATTCCTGGCGCTGAGACCTTGTCGAATTGTCCCCCAGTTCCAGGTAGTTGTCTCCATCCTCTTCTTTTGAAAGCTCTTCTTGAAGCTTTTCCGTTCCTATCTCCTTGCCTCATTTCTCCTTTGTCATTTTCTTTTTGTTGTCCTTTCTGGGGCTAGCGTTATGGCTAGAACCTCTCCTCGAGGAAGTCTGTCGGAGAATCCGACCGATGATTTTCAATCGACCCCGAAGGTGGAGGTTTCTTCACTTTCGGGGGCAAACATCGAACGGCTCAGGGAGCAGTACGGCATCCCATAGCAGTTTGAGCTCTTCGCCCCTGGGGCTGAGGGTCAGGTTAACAACCAGCCTCCGGGCCAGGTGGCCTTTTATGTCGAGGACCTTCGGACAGGTCTTCGCTTCCCGAATTTGGAGTTTGTCCGAAACGTTTGGGATTATTACGGGCTTTGTCCGGTGCAACTGGCGTCGAACTCAGTCCGGTTAATAATCAGTTTTGCTCTGTTGTGTCGGCTTTTGCCGACCTTTCCCCACATCTCCCTCTTTCGGGCGTTCTTCATCCTCCGACCCCACCCGAAAGCCCGAGGGTGGTGGTTCTTCAACCCCCGAAAAGGTCTTTCGTTCATCACCGGTCTTCCATCGTCGATCCACGGGTGGAAGAACGAATTTTTCTTTGCTTTTTCTCCATTACCTTGGGAGTTCCCTTCTCGCTGGGGTGACCCTCGGACTCAGCCAAACGAAAACAGTCGGGTGGAGGCTGAAAATCGAGAGGACTTTCACCGACTGAAGGATGTGTCGGTGCCGAAGCAGAGGGAGCTCGTCACCGAGCAAGCTCTGTATGACGTCGGTCTGAGTTCGGTTCTCCGTTTAAGTACAGTTTGGTCTATCGGTCGTTTTTTGTCTTCTTCATCCATCTTTGGACTTGTGCTGATCCTTTGTTGAAATTGCAGGCATGCCGTCGAGAGTGAGGCTGACAGACGGACTGGTCCAAGGATAAGTCGGCGTACAGGGGTCGGTCGGTATACCCCAACAGATGCCAACGAAGAAAATGTAGCAATCTTAAATATTTTACCCAGTACAATGTCATGATGGAAGTTTATACTCTGGATGATAAAATACATGAATTTTCTATTACTAACTGCTAGATAAGTCTGAGATTAAATACTTCTGAGGATCACAATATTCTGGTGAAAGTAGGCATTTCAAGATGTGGCCATCATGTGCTTGCAGCTTATGGAGCAGTTTGAAATACGTCACAGTCTGCAGCAGGTTGAATGCCAGTTTGAGAATCAAAATGTTGCATATCGCTATGCATAAACCGGACACCGGAACTGAGATACCTGTGTTTCGTTGAGCATGCTTCAGACATAGCATGTTCCACAATTATTTGTAGTAACAAACATGCTGCCATCCCATATTACTCTTAGAGACCTCACAGCTGTTATCAGTCTCTGGTACCCGCACTCAAGTGAATAACAGGTTCAACAGAAACCCTTTTTAAGGGGAAGTCTCCTTGAATAAGATCAGTTAATTCTCAGGAATACATGCAATGACGCTTGGCAACTTTCACCATCTTACTATATTATACAAGTACTTACCAACTCACAGCTGCATGAATTTGCAGTCAGATCCCACACCCGTATGCTTGCATTTTGATCACCACATATATTAATTGTCTCTGCAAAATGATAGTGCACATTGAGGGATTCTTCAAGTTGACAAAGACAAATTTGGTCCCCTGCTTAGAATCACTATAACAGGATAGAAACTGCAGCAGTTTCCGAAAGGAGAGGGGTATTGCTAGATCAGAGTATTAGGCCCAAGCAAAAAAAAAAAAAAAAAAGCCGCATGCATGCAGGGCACACAGAAAGGGAAGCATTCGGTCTCCAAGTATGAGATACTGAATGATAATCAAAGATCTATCAATAGTTATACCATACAATATGTTCTATGATGTAATGGTTTAGAAATTGGTAGAATTGGAAGTAAACTGTGGGCACCTTTAGTGAAATGTTTGAAAAATTTGTCCAATAAAAATGATATCAGAAAGCTGATTTAGTAGCAGATTGCGGCATGATCACATCATTAAAAGATCCGCAAGTAGCATCTAAAGTTGAACCTGATTTGGATGTAGAACCACTGAGTTAACAGCTGCTCGACTTTCATATTCTCATTGACAAGTCGCACTCCTGAAACAGGGATGCAGTAAATAAATCACGAAGTAGGAGAGGATCAAAATAACTAGAAACTCCATAGTATTAGTGTGCCCACGCGCAATACATGGTCCTTTGCAACTTCTTGTTTTTCAATAATATCCTTCAATTTTATATCTTTTACTATTCTTCATACTTTAGAAAGCTTCTATCAACAATGAAGTGACAGCATGAATACGAAATGCAAAGTCAATTTACTTTTGATAATCAGCAAGTCAGGGACCAATTCAACATATGTAACATCTGCAGATAACAAATGCTAACTGGAAATTGGAAAATTGACAACGTTAACACCTCCACAACAAGATCCAATGAAAACAAGCTGTTTCAGATACCTTAAATCCCGTATTTTTACTGTGCCATCTTCGGAACCTGAATACATCCAATTCCAAGTCACATTGAAATACCACAGCTATAAGATTATTAGTATGGGAAGCATAGTCTGTAATCAAAGCATTAGAATAAATAGTGTTACAGTCAAGGGCTCATAGATCGGCACGTGAGGTATTATCCGCTTTGGCTTATGACTATCTTTGGGCTTCAGTGGGCTTTGGTCATTTAGAACCTCACCGTTTTGTCCTTTAAAAGAAGCATCATTTGGAAAGGATAGTCCCTTCCTATATAAGCTAGATTCTTCTTTAACTCAAACTAATATGGGATTAAGGATGTCCTTTTTTCTACGCCACAATATAGCCCCCCAAGCAAGGAGGAATCTATGTACTCTCACAGACTGTGTCTGTGTATTCCCACAGAGTGGTGTTTAGGAAAAAAGAGCCCCACAATCCATGAAGGGTGAGGTCCTTCTTCTAGCGCCAATCTATTACTGCAAGACTCAAAATCTAAAGTAGAGTTGATCAACTAGAGTGAGCCTGGGCTGAAATGATCCTTGTGACTTGGTGAGAATTCTTCCAATCTACAAAATTAATCAAGAAATCGGATGGGGATCCTCCAATTCTTGATCCTTCGATGCTTAAGTCAGTTCGAGCCTTAAGAACAAGGATGAAAAAAGTAGAAGAGCAAGAGAAATTGAGTAGAACTGGATGGAAGCTAAGAATTTAGCCTAATTTTTTATCAGCAAAGTCTCTCCTAGTTTCAAAGAGCAGAACTTACCAATGAAAGATCCCTAACCCTCTATTTATAGAGAGGTTGAGAAGACCGTTTTAGAGTTTGTTAGGTCTTTAGAGGAGTCTGTTAGACGGTTAGAGAACCACCTATAAATGAACTAGCGGACATCTGTGTATATGAGCTGGATATGAGATCGTGGCCAGCTATGCTTGGTTGAGAAAATCGCTGCGGACATTCGCAGAGCGATTGAGTCCGTCACTACAATAGTTCACCTCGATAGATGACCGGAGTGAAATAAAGATGTCATAATATTTATCCTGGATAAAGAGGCATCAGAGTTCAGGTCGGTAAATACTCGATCTGAATATTTTTTTGTTAACTGAGACGTCATCCGGACAGAATACAAGGGTGTCCTTTATTCATATCAGTAAAATACCGAACTGAATTGTCTGTCAGAATCTGGCGCTTTTAAATTGACATTTCTTTGATCTCGTATGATGATGTCACGTGTCTTGAGGCTGGTTTAATGCACCAACAAATAGAAATACCCATAACAAAGTCTATAACCCTTTCAAACAAAAAGATGACTGGCTAAAGGCAGCTGGACTTGAGGTGGATGTGAGGATTTCCAGCTGCAGCTAGGAGTCGCTCATCGGCATTTTTGTCCATCCTATGAACTTGCTGCAGACATCTTGTATGATAAATCCGGTTATAGTCGTTAAAGGATTTAAGATCATTGAATTTCCTAATTTATGTCATGAAATATGTGTGTGTAATATTAGAGCCTGGACAGTTCTAAAATATAAGAAATCACTAGGATAGGGTAGGTATGTATCATATATGGAGCTCCAACTCAAAGTCAAAAATGAGATACAAGTTGCATAAAAACAACTTCCAGCCGAATGACAGAACATGCAGCCAAGTTTTATCTGTATATCATAAAATTTAATGGAGCAACATGTTAACTAATAGCAGCAAATACTAGCCACATCTTCTCATCAAAATAGTAATCTTTTGTCAACTTATCAGTATATTACATAATAATCTACCGAAAATACCGAGTTCGGTGCAAAAAGAGGCGCAAGGCATCCTAGGTTGCATGAAGAATAGCAAACAAGCCATGTACCAGCAAGAAATGCACACATACTGCATTTTAATACCAACACGAGCAGACAAAACTACAAAGCTACCATATTTATCTTCGCTCAAAATCCAAATTTAAGAACAAAATCGTTGTCTGTTGTATGGTGTAACAAATAAAACTAAACTGAAGAAAGAAAGAAAGAAGCCAGTAAAGTTTTTAGAGGAAAAAGAAAAAAACACTCACAGAATCCGGGTACTGAATGTTGCGGCAGCACCGACCGCTTTTGGCCTTGCAGGATCACCGAAGGTTGGCTCATCGTGAAGCCCCGAGCCCTGCCCCATCTCTCCAAGAAATCTTTTTCTTTTTCTTTTTCTTTTTTTTTTAACCCTCGACCACCGAACCGATAGCCTTGCCCATCCACGGGATCATGACTCGGCCTCAGCCATGAATGAGATCTTCCATCTCTAGCAATCCATTAAAATGAGAGATGGAGAGCTGTACCTAAAACAAAAGAAGGAAAGAGAGAAAGAAAGAAACAAGAAAGAGTGTTGGAGAGAAGCGTTGAGCCAAGAGAGACGAAGAAAATCAAACAAGAAAAGGTTTATTAGAAGACTGAGTAGTATAAATCGCAGTCAACGACCTCCAAATACACATTTTGAAAGTTGGTGCAATAACTCTTTTATTTTCTATCAGAAAAAAAATAATTATATTATCTGAATAAAAAAATAAATTAGAAAAAACTATCTATTTGAATTTGAGTTTCAAGTAAAAACAGCTACGGATTTGAAACATAACTTAGAAGCAACTATCCAAATAGGGGTGAAATAATCCAATTACTTTTACAGTTATAAAACAACACTAAATTATTATAAAATAATACTATACTATTATAAAATTATACTGTATTATTATAAAATAATATTAAATTATTATAAAATAATATTATAATAAAAAAATACTACACTATAATAATGTAATACTACCTTATTGTAAAAGAATACTATACTAATATAATACAATAAAGCAATACTACGTTATTATAAAAGAATACTATGCTAATATAATATAATACTATATTATTATAAAGAAATACTATATTAATATAATACAATAAAGCAGCACTGTATTATTATAAAGTAATATTATATTAATATAATATAGTACTACCTTATTGTAAAGGAATACTATACTATGATAATATAATACTGTAATCTTTTAAAGGATATAAGGGTATAAGGATCATTTTAGCTGAAATGAATAGTTATTTTTAATTTATGTTTCAAATGGATAGCTATTTTTATTTGAAACTCAAGTAGATAGTTACTTTTAAGTTGAAAGTATAGCTAAAAATTTATCTTTAGTTCTTTAAAATAAAAACAATATATGATAGTTACAATACAAGAGACTCTCTACATGGAAATGGAATAGCAACCACCGAAGAGATTATATAGATCAAAACCAACAAAGGGACCACCCCAGTAGATAGCATATACATTAAGACTATAGAAGCAAGTGCAACAGGATACAAGATAGCAACCAAGACACAAAAAAAAAAAAAAAGCATGAAATAGTTGTATCTGTCACGGAGTTGGAGGGAAAAACTCAAGAATTTCCTTTCCTCTAAAATTTTGTAAAAATTTTGTTATAATTTTAGTCCCATATTGGAAAAGAATAAACTCTTTTTGATATTTATCTACCTTCTTTTTTTTTCATCTTTATCCAAGTCAAAAATAATTTTTTATTTTTTATTTATTATATTTAGATTTTTTATCTTATTATTTTAAATTATCACTACTGTAATGGTTAATTGATCGTTTGACCAAACGGATATATCTCTCTTTGATCAGTCATTTTTCATTATGGTCAACCAATTAAAGTATCCATTTCTTCGTATCTTCCCATGTTTTAAATAAGATCACGTGTTCGGATGGCATGGGGCACAAAAAATAATGATTGTATTTTTTTTCTTAAAGTCTTTGCGTTCTCTCTTACTTTCTCTCTTTGATGTATTTAAACACTCTTCTACTTCTTCTTTTGTTGAGTTTGGAAAGTTCTATCAATACTCTCTATGATCATGCTTCAAGAGAGAGTATCCCGATCATATCTTAGGATAGAATTTCTAATAAACACCAACATGAAGATCAGAAATTTATCTTAGGACAGTGATCATATGCTTCTGAAATTTTTTTTCTTAAATTATATAGGCCAATCCAACTAGATCCTAGATAAATCAATTAAAAATCTTAGCTATATCATATAGTTTAGATATATTCAAAGTTTATCGAAAATATTATTTAAACACTTCTCTATTTGATAAAACTTTCTTGTCAAAGTGATTCTTATAATAATATCCGAGTCCCAAAATAGCCTGCCCAAATAACAAACTAGTGAGATGTAAGAAGCGGCAGCGATGAACATGAAATATGACAAGCAAAAATAGCTTAGTAATCAGAACAGAACATGCACAATAGTAAAGTAAAACAGCAACACCACCTCCGCCTATAACAACCAAGAAACTTGCAAAAATGATCAACTAAGTCACATAAATCAAAAGAAACAACCCAAAGTATCCTGCTCATACGATAGAGATGAAAATAGAGGAATAAAGTAGACCGACAAATATGAACGATGGAAATCTCATTCCCCACCAAATTGCCCAAGCATCCACTAAAATAAATGATCCAGCTTAATTTCCATGCATATATTTTTATACAGACAAAATCACTTCAACAATTGTAAATATGATAAATAATTCATATTACAAAGTTGAGTATGTGTGAAATCCCCAATGCAAATGGGGATTCGCTATGAATATCCACTTGGCTCATTATTTTTGTGATAATAGCTTACTTTATCACATCTTTTATATTTATTTTTTATTTGTTATTTTTTAATTTTTAGTGGTATCAAAATACTAGTTTGTCTACATATTTTATTTTTCTCCAGATGAATATATTCAGAAAATATCTTTAGTTTCATATGTATATATTTGTAATTTATAATGTGTGCCACATCGTCTCTAATAATGATTATCATGTATGATCATTATAACCAATGGTCGACATTATCGATGATGTAAGCAGCGGTGGGTATCATTAGCAGAGATTTGCTAATAGTGGTAGCTAGTGATAATCATTGGTAGTGGGTGGTGGTTGAAATTGTCATTAATGATAGATAAAATTAGAGATCATCGATAGTGATGGTTATGATAGAGATCAAAATACCATGATGCTTAGATATTTTTTTTATTTTTTTTTTAAAATAAATATCTTCAAAATATACTTTTAGTTTAATATATGTGCATCAACAATTTACAATGAGCATTATTTTTTTAAAATATATGCATCTTCTATAATGATAAATATTTACCACCAATCCTCAATGGAGATCATCAGCCATGGTAACTGATAGGGAATATCATTGATGGGCAATGGTGGAGATAACGGGCAAAAATAGGTGATGTTAAAGATCATGGACAGTGGATGATTAACATCATCTTCCATTATGGATGGTGGTTAAGGTTTTCAATAGAAATAATAATATAGGGATCAAAAAACCACAATACCTAGATATTATTTATGTTTTTTCAAGAAAATAAATCTCCAAAAAATACTTTCAAGTCTATATGCTTATAATATATGCATCGCATGCATCTTATTCAACAATAATCATCCACAATCTATCAACATGGTCGTAGATAGTGATAAAGATCATTCAAAGTAGTTGCGAATAATATTAATAGTAGAGGATGCTAAAGATTTTTCCTTTTTGGTAGGAAGCCATAATATATTTTTTTTTTGGTGAAAGACATTAAAGATTGCCGGTGATGATAGACACCAATAGAGAAAATTAGCTAAGAAGGTTGTACCAATCAATCGTGATCGTATAAATTAATCTCGATAATAGGTGATAGCGATGGAATCAACATTGGTGGCTATTGCCACCATACAAATAGTGGTGGAGACCATGCGGAGTGGTAGATGGTAAGAAGATTGCAAGTAGCAATAGAGATGAAAATTTTCGACAAAGCGATGGTGAATAGTAGCAACCAACTACGACAGTGGATCTTGCCAGCAAGAGTATAACGGGTGGCAATGAGAAAATAGTTCTATCCCTTTTGTTTTTTCTTTCATCCTTTGTTTGGTACGAGAAATATATTAGAAGGATGGATAAAGGAGAAAAGATATATGAGGGAGAAAATGGATGGATCTTTCCACATTCTCTCATATATTTGATAAAATATGGAAGAATATATATAAATAATTTTTTTATTTAATATAAAAAAATGAATGGAAGAATGAATAATATTTATAGATATTTTTACTAAATTACTTTTATCTTCTTCAACCGAAAGAGCTTAACATTTCAGGATGTATTTTTCTTGGTTATTGCTTAACCGATTTGGTATCGAACAGTACAATCAAGAGTTGCTGCTCCGTCAAAGAGTAATTGAGTTCGATAGCATAAGAAATCATGCAAAAAAAAATCTCTATATACAACCAGAAGAGAGATAAGAGCTGCTTTTTTTCTTCTCTAAAATTTATAAATAAAAATATTATTATTATTAATTTATAACACTTATTTATACTAAAAAAATAAAGTAATATATAAGTTATAATCTTTATAATTTATAATTAAATAAATAATTATTTTAATTTAATAAATTAATTATATATAAATAAATTTATTTATATATTAATTATATAAATATTAATTTATTTATAATTTAATTTAAATAGTTGATTAATTTTACATATATAATTAACTAAAAAATAGTGAATATAAATAAAAAAAATAATTTTAATTATTTAGTTATAGTTATAAAAATTATATACTGAAATTAAAATAATTAATGATAAAATTTAGTAGTATATGATAAATAGTACAGATAAAATAAATATATATAAATAAAATAAATAAATAAATATTAGATTTTGATAAAAAGTTAATAAAAAATAATTTTATTAATATAAAAAAATTATCTTCAATATTTTATCTATCCTTCCTTGTATCCTCCCAATTTGAGAAGATGCAAAATGATCAACCTAAATAAATGGACAATCCTTCTTTTTTTATCCATCATTCATAAAATTTTTTAAACTAAGTGATGAATGAAAATTATTTTATCTTTCGACTCCATCCATCCACCCTCTTAGAACCTCGGGATCAAAGCTATCAATTTTTTCCCACATCTCTCTCTCTCTCTCTCTCTCTCACACACAGATATATATATATATAGGGCATCCCATATTTCATATATAATATATCTTCAACACACACTGCATCCTTTCCCCACATTCTGCGATGACGCGCCGATAAACATTTGTCCCACGAAAGCGAACGAGCAGTTAAGCATCAATACCGACCATCCCCTTTAACTTCTTATTAGACGGGATACTGAAGATTGGATGCTAGACCACCTTTTTTTTTTTTTAAATCCAATTGAGTGATGGGAAACCTATCAGATGTATTACATACACACATGGTTACTTGGGAACTTGAAACTGGAGACCGATTAAAAGCCAGAAAATTGGCAGGAACCGTGGCTTGTATCAAATTTAACGGCACCCTCCACTTAATTAATCCACGTCGGTCCACGCTGAGATTCCTTTCCTCTATTCAGAAATGCCTTTCCAGTGAATTAATCCCCGCATGTACACACCGAGATTCATATGCTCAACTCACGAATACCTTTCCACCAATACACATTAGCATGTTCATGATTTAATAGAATCAATGGAATCCTTCCCATTAAATACACATGCAGCCAAAATGGACTCCACTATAAAATTGCAAACGAACAGTACTTCGCAATCCCATATCACCTGTACTGTACAGCTTGCATAACTGGGTCGAAAACCCACACGATTCCAAGTCTCAATACAGCAGACTGAGAGGTAGGATAAAGCCATACAATTTCAGTCACTCGTACCGAAAATTGTATGAAATTAGCAGATAATAAGGTGAGAAATAGAAGGCCTAGGTGCTCTCTCTCTCAACAAACAGATGCATCATGAAACCGACAATGAGAGTGTCACGCATGAAGCCTGCGAGTCAGTGCTCCATTCTCCACCAACAGCCAGCACTCCAAAGATGATTTCAGTGTAAGATGGATGAGTGGAACTACATCTGTCGAACCTGTTTCTGCATTTCAGTTTTCCATTTAATCCCATCATCAGGGACATTGTCATCTCATGCTTTTTCTTTAAAAAAGAAAAAAAAAAAAAAAGGTCCTGGACCAACTACCATTGAAGACGACAAACAAGTTCAAAGGATAAAACATGACCAAATTTTAATTCTCACCTTCGCAAAGAATTCATTTGAATGTTCTAATCAGCACCCCAAAAACCAATGGTTGTTTGCCGAAGCACTTCAGAGGTCCAAGCAAGACCATGAGATGCCACCTATGACACGTCGGAACTGAATTAGATTTACAATAAGACTTAAACAGCAACGGTATGAAAAACAATAACCTGAACAAAGTCAGTCGACAAAAAAATATAGAGAATCAAGCATCTTTAATTAAAAGCATAATAAAAAGGATCAGCAATATCCAGTCTCAGGGCTTTCAACATGATCAAAGTTTGCTCTCAACTAATGATAATCATCATCACCATATACATCATGTGAAAACATAGAAGTAAAACTTGCTCACCAAAAACGTAAGAGCTGCATAGCGCTCCTCATTCAAATACAAAGGTTTTCCTCTTCTTACATCAAGATCCTGCACCCAGAGGGAGTATGGTGCACAAAGAAGTTAGCAAACAGAGAAGGAATGGAATATCAAGTGGTGAGCAAATTCATCATGAGTCTGAGAGAACATTTGAGATGCTAATTGTCTGTGTCTGTACTCATGCACATGTACAAAACTACGCATCTGCAGTATTGGATGATGCAGTGTATTTAACATCAGTAGAAGCCATTCAGTCTTTAAATAAAGAACTGTTCATGTTGCATAGTAGTATCGCTTTGGTGATAGCTTAACCATGAAAAACTATAATCCGTCTATCTTTGATGTCCATGGTTCATCCATTTACAATTATTAAGTTTGAATGTTAAGCTGATTAAGCCAAGCTGTTAATTTGAAATGAAGATCAATGCCTGGAAGGTATTGAATCTTTGGCTTCAGAAACATGAATACCACCCACTCATGTATTGAAGAGGAAAGGGAGCAGAGCAGTGAGGTGTTGAAACCGTCAGGGATATAAACTTCAGATTGAGTTTGGATTTTGAGAGGTGCTAGTCAAATATACAATGATACCATATAGCATTGTTCAGACATGATTCTCTCATCATAGTTTTGGAGACATAAAACAATCCAAGTACCTCTTCACCAAAGGCATCCAGGTAGGGAGATGGCCAAAAGGCTTGCCTTGCAAATCTCTGCAATAAGATCGTGGTTCTCTGTAACCAAAACAATCATCAGTCATAAAGCTAACAAAAAGTAATCACTTTATGAATTCAAGCATTGACTATATAGACTTACCCTGACCAACAGAAAAACACCTATGCCAGCACCGCAGTCCATCGCATGATTTTGGCATTTACTCATCGTCCTAAAGGGGTGAAATCAGCAATTTGGGTGGCACAATTATGAAGTTACAGAGATATTAGAGTAGAATGCTAGATGAAAGGAATCATGCACAAAAACTATGTGCATGACATTAAAAAGTATCATACGAACCGGCAGCATGGCTTCCAGTTTGGAGAACATAATTTACCACAAAGCAAGCACAATGCAGGTTCCTCTGGGATAGACTTGCAATCAGAGCATGGTAACTTTACATACCTGTGGTACCAATTTTATTAAATTAAAGACCATCAATCTCATTGAGTTGAAAAATTAACATTCAATACCACATCTGCCTAAACATATTTTTATCCTAACCTTTGCAAGAGATCCTGGTAAACCCGAGGTAATTGCATCAACTTAAAGGGAACTGCCGGAGTGGAAAATAAGACACCTCTATTTTCACAAACTCTGATCTCCTTGAGGAAATGCTCACACCATCTCAAGGATAAAGCATGCACGACCTCATCCTTCAGAACCAATTCCAATGAGTGAATCTCAAACATATCCTCCAATTCCTTTATTCCATTAAGCTCTACTGTAAGGCAGTTAGCAGTATCTAATGCGTCACTGCTTGTATATAGATTCGATCCTTCCCACATACAAAAGCTACCATAGAGTGGGACCAACCTCAAGGATTTTAGCAATTTCCAGAGTAATGCACATCTTCGTAGATAAGGAAATGTTAATCTGCGGATCATATCCTTCGGATGACAAGAGGTATCAATATAATTTGAGACAAAATACTGTCTAACAAGTTCAGATTCCGCCATAGTCTTGGAAACATCATTAAGAAGGCAGTCACCAAAGCTCGATATGTCAAAATCATGTTTGCCATAGCATGTAATCAATGCCTGCAAAGAATCATGTCCTTATGTTTCAGCATACAAAGAAGAGAAATGAAAAGGCATTCAAAAATAACTGTGCAGCCACAAGTTTTTTCAGAGCAATACTCTAGATTTTATACCTGAACAACACAGACCACGTAGAAGAGATGCACAAGAGGGATGAAGTATGCACTTGATGATATAAATGGAAGTGGAAGGCAAAAAAGGACAGCCATTAATGAAGAAAAAGGATCCTGAGCAAGGATAGGATCAGCAGCTTGTTTCCAAAACTGAGAGTCGGGAAAGGCTCCTCCACTGTCAGCACATTCCAGTACAGAAGAGAATGTACCTGCCCAAGACAAAATGAATTAGGGATGTAAAATCTGCATTTGCTTCAGTGCATTTGATGATATTATTATATTAGTAAGCTTAACTTTTCCCTTACTTTTTGTACTACCAAAACTTTTTCTTGGAACGCGTTAGAATACATACATAGATATAGTAAATACATACATTTATATTCTTTATTTTACTTCAGCATTAAGTTCAAACTAACGTGTTCTAAAACCACATTAATCAAAACTGATCCACAGTTCCTATCGCTAAGGTAGAGGTTTCAACAAGAGGTCCCACTAAGCTTCTTATTTCTAAAATCTCAAGGTCCACAAAAGACCAACCTAGGACTTTAAGAAAGCCAAATCTTCATAAACCCATCCCTAAGGTGTGTCCTTGTGTTGAACTTCTTTTCTTAACACAACCCTTGACAATAACAATCAAAAACATGTTATGTATCCAACATTACTGGTGGCCATCCCATGGGTCTCTTCAATATCTTAGGGGCTCTTTGGATGATCCCGTGCGATCCAACAGGATTAATAAGAGCAAGGGCCAGGCAAGGCCTATACACAGTATTCAAACGAATTTTTTCAGTGGGCCGGCCCAAATCCCTCACGGAGAAAAAAAATGACCTCACCAGGATGATTTTTTCCATCCGATAGGAATGGACTAGAAGAGGTCCGGCTGACATGAGTTGGGCCAGACCTCATATGCTATATACTGGACAAAATCTGCACATACAGTTTAGAAGATATGTGCTAGGCAGGCTAAGCCCTATTCCTACAGGATTTTCAGCCCAAACCTGCAGGAATATCCAAACACACCCTCAGGGTTTTCCCTCTCCCTGCTGATTTGAGCTCAATACCAAGATTAAAAAGTCCATTCGTCAGAACTCAGAAGACCCCTATCCACATTTGAGACAGTATATTAGAACCACACTATATTAGAAAACTAATCCCTCGAACCTATGGAATAAGTAATTCTAGTGTGGTTACTCCACAAAGCTCTTCTCCAATCTCAAGCACTTACCTAAATGGTGAAACTTGCACTCCACTTCAACTTGTGCTAGAACCAAATAACCTGATTTTTTTTCCCTTATACAAAAGAATCTATAATTAAATGAGGCCCTGATTTCACCTGCCATTATCTTTAAAATAACTTTCTGCGATCCTTCTTAACTTGACAGTCTACCTTGTCAGAGTCGAAACTTCTGAGTAAAGACAAGTATTTGATGGGCGAACAAAATACATTCTGACATTACATGCTTATTTTGGCTTTTGTTCTCAAATAAATTACTTGGATTCTCATTTTGTGTTGCTGAGGCTATGCCCAAGGAGAAATTGCCACCAAAGTCAGCAGAGAGGGCAAGTTTTTGATCTCCACTACAAATTTCCATAACATCTTCCCCTTGCCCATGATGTCCAGATATAACTTATTTGCAATGTTGCATCCACCACTTTGTGTTTCTTCTTCCATCTAATCTTAAAAGCTTCACCAAGAATCCGACATCATATGGGGCCCTTTTCCTCAGCAAAACAAACAAATATGCCCCCTAATTTCAAAAAGATAGGCATTATGATTATTTGTTATCTTAACATCCACAAAGCAACAGCCATAGAAGTGAGCATCGCAAAATCCTCATATTAGATCAGCAGCTGCCATCTATTACACAAGTCCATGATATAGGACATACTAAATGTGCTTGAAAGGATGATTCTGCTCACAATCAAGCCTAGTATCACATAAATCTTCCTTCTTGACCATGCTCATCCATCATAACTAATGCATAATACCCACCATGATGCCTATCTGCCCCAGAATAGAACTTTCTTCAAGAAACTACACAAAAAAAAAAAAAAAAGATCATCATGACAATCTCTTTCATTTCCTAGTGCAACATGAGAACATCTAATAGACCATCATGAAAAACAATCTAATAAGCAGCAAACTTTGGATAGAATAAGCAAAGGAAGCACAACATGAACCACAAGGCAGTTGGATTTTCCTTCTATATTCGATCATTACCCTGCATCATTACAATAACCAAAATAACTTCAAAGGGGGGAAAAAAAATACTTGCAATAGGAACCTGGGTTCACTATCCGTTGCTCATAAACATCAACAGCCAGAACTCTGACTGTTTACCTTCTCCCACCTATTTTAGTAAATTACAAATTCTGGACAGCTTTGAATACAGTATCATTAATAAGCAACATACAGCATGGTTGATATTCACAAGGACAGTGTTAAAGATCCAAAAGAAGACAAATTCATACCTCTTGGCTTATCAGCATTTGATAAATTGTTGTCCCCTGACACACCAGAACAGATTGACCCTGCTAGAAGTTGAATGCTTCTGAACCTCAGAAGCACTTCAAGAGGATTTAAACTGCGAGCAGATTGAGCAACATGAAGTAGCAATGATGATATGAATCCACTAGAAGAATGGAGTTCACCATATAAAGATTCGAGGCAAGACTTTGAACCAGTGGAATGCATGTTTAGCCTTCCACGAGCAGCAATTTCTGTAGATATAATCGAGTACTTAAGTGTATCCCAGAGAATCAGGGAATGACTAAGCCGACCAGATGCTAACAAGCTCCCATAACTGCGAGGATAATAGAGTATAAACAATTTTTGAAGGGTGGGCTCGAGAGCTGGTTCTATGGTTTCCCTTGGCTTTCCAGAGTAGGCTTCGAGGAATCCGCTCTGTCCAACCACTTTCGATGTGCTTTGAAGAATAGATAATGCAAGGGGAAGGCATAAAATGCCACCAACCAAATCTGATGAGATTGATGATGATATATTAGTCGGTGTTGCACTATTGATTGAGGTCGCCATATTCCTCCAGGCACTATTAGAAGTACAAGGGAATGCAGGAAGGATAGAATTCGCAAATCTACGACATACTGGGCAAAGTAACTCTCCCTGGAAAAAAGCAAAATATTAAGGAGAAGGTAAGATAATGAGTCATGAAAAATAATTGCAGCACTATCATAACAGAAATATATCTTACCACATCTGGGTCCACAATGTGAACTCCCTCAAAACCAAGCCTCCTAATGTATCTGAAACATAGCAGGGAAACAAAAAGTATCAAGAATTTTCTTTTCAAGCAAAAGACGAGCAATGGTGAACTATCAACAACAAAGTTTTACGAACCCTATCAAATGAAATGAATTATATTATATAAGTGCGATAAGACTAATGTTAATTCAGTATTAATTTGACCAACAAAAACTCAAACATGAGCTACATCTTGTAAGTTTAAATCCAATGCAGGCTGGACATAGGACTTGGATCCTTCCCACATTGCTATATTTCATCAGTATAATATTTGACTATAACTTTTATTAGTCAACACCAAAATAACATAAATCGCCATACTCATAGATCTAAAATCTGATGTCCTTTCACAGACAGGTCCCAATATTTTAATCAAGATGACTGATTCTCTCATGATGTTGATATCCTGATCTCATTCATATCGATTTTGGCTTCTCTCCTACACATACTGTTTTCCTTCTCCAAAAACCTTTTTTTAAAAAAATTAGTTGCAACAAAATATAGTACATAATATGCAGTTTCCACGTGTATTGGCAGGTAAGTTTCAGGCTAATCTTATGGCCTTCTTTCACAACACAACTTTCCTCTGGTGTAAGATTGTATCAATAAAACTTACAGAACAACTTATCAAACAGTCGGAAGACCCTAGCAACCTTGTATGGTTCGATATTGGGCAAATATATGATTGACAATGCTGAGGTACAAGAACTGCAAAAGAGCTCAGTATTCACACCATTAGAAAGTAATGAGATACCAATTGGGATGGTACGGCTTTGAAGATTGAAAATGACATTTGCTTAGTCACTGGGAACATCCAAAAGCTGGATGTTTACTTTCACTTAAGGAGAAAAAGTATGAAACTGGTGAGTAAAGAACAAAGAAGTCTGAGAAGAGCAGTGTTAGCAATATTTCTCAACATACGTAGAAATGAAGCATGATTAACACATCAAACTTCATTTGATGGAATTTAGCTTGTTCTATTGCCACCTTCATGATGGTATCTTAATTATCAGCGACTTAGCAAACACTTGTACTTTCTCATCTGGCTGAATGGTTCCCTTTAAATTATAGTCATGCAGTCATTATGCAAAAACTTCAATGATCCTTGAAGTTCAAGAACAATTGTCAAGCATTCTTTTCCTCCTGTGCTTACTTCGCTGTTCACTAACATATGGACATATCAACTGTCCTACACCTATTTTCTTATTTTTAATGTTTGTAATTTTGGAAAGCCATATGGTAAATTGGCAGCTATACCATAGTGTTTAGGTAGATGCCAAGCCTAAATATATTTAAAAAGTGTACTTAAATTAGCATAAATTGTCTATACTTTCACGATATATTTGGTTCCATAAATCAACTTTGTTCTGAAGACCCTGATTTTGAATTTTTTCCAGCAAAAACCAACAGTTTCTGGCTTAGGATTCAAATTTTAACCAAAACTTAGAGCCATTTTTGAAATTTCTCTTTCCTTGTTTCATCAAACCCCCCCCCCCCCCCCCCACAACACACACACACAAAACAAAACAAAAAAAATAAAAGGCCACCAGAACCATGCAACAAGAGGGGGAAAAGTAAAGAAAAAAGAAACACAACCATTTTAAGCAGGAAATAATTTGCTAACTGCAAGAATATATCACCTACTAATACCATCTTGCTATTTCTCCTCAAATCTAGAGGTGAATTAAAAGTTTGACCTCGCTGATGTATGAGAATAATATGCATAAAAACAGGTCACATTCCTGCCACCTAGCCTTTATATTTCATAACAAGTACGACACTTGTTAGGGTTGTCTAAACTAGGAATTCAGCACCATTTTGTCAATATCATGCCAAGTTCTTTTTCTTTTTGAAGGGAAAGGAATGTCGTACCTCACCTACCATCAATGGTATTACAAGTTGAAGGACGACCACAAGGCATTCAAGTTTTGGTCCATCACCATAATTCCCTTAGATTGGAAGATGTTAATTGCCAAAAGTCAGACTAGACCACATTGCAAAAAGAAGGAATCTTTTTTAAGTTTCTCAATTCACTATGTAACCAAACAATGTAAATTCCCTATAATATACAGTTCTAGTGAACATCCATATAGCAAAGTTACCAGGAACCATCTACAGGGAAAAAAAAAAAACTTGATGTCCAAAATCATGATCGTTCAATCATTTCTTCTGCTATAAGATAAACTTCAGAATATAAAAACATGACGAACATTGCTTTCTCATATGTGGAACGCTTCCCATACCACAGACTAGGCAAATTTGTCTAATAAAGTCTCCCCCTCTCTCTCTATCTCTCAGATTAGGAGAGACTAACCCCTCTTTTCTACCTTATGTACCCACTAAATCCCTCGAGGGCTGACTCCAACCAGAATCAAATTCCTGCTCCACAAGGGTTGATACCATCCAAGAAAGCACTCAGTGATAAATTTATCTCAAAAGTCATTCTTCATTTCCTCCCAAAAGAAGGATATCAATCATCTGATTAAAGAAACTTCACAAACAAATTCAAATTTTTAAAAACAATTCCAAAAGTTAAATGTACCATTTCAGCTGAAATGCCTATAACAGATGAATATATTCTGACAGTCTCCACAGCATACCGTTGTTTCAAGGATGATAGATATCGATCATGACAATCCTGATGCACAACATGCCCGCAAGAAGAAATATGAATCCCATTGCAGTCGCTTGGACCAAATCTCTTAAATTTAGCAGTTGATGTAGGCTTTGATGATACATTTGCAAGACACTGCAGACCATAAATGGAAGATTGATGTTTTGAAGTCTCTCTTGACAAATATGCAATGTACTCCCCGAGCACAGAAAACTCTATGTTTCTACTTTTCTTTGAA
This sequence comes from Elaeis guineensis, assembly GCF_000442705.2. Taxonomy (NCBI): domain Eukaryota; kingdom Viridiplantae; phylum Streptophyta; class Magnoliopsida; order Arecales; family Arecaceae; genus Elaeis; species Elaeis guineensis. The sequence continues at coordinate 2,813,621 of NC_025997.2, read as the reverse complement.
CCTACTGGAACATATAAAGTAGAACGTGTCTGCTCACCATTCAGTGCCTCTGTATGGGATTCAATACTTTGCATGTCCCCTACAATAGACTGATAGATTTCATCCTCCATCATCTCAAGAGACAATGTAGTGTCTGCGCCATTATCGCATGATACAGTAGGCCTTTGAATGTTTCTAATATCAGGAAGCTGTTCTTCAGAAAAGTCAAGAAATGCATTGCCTTCTGCAGGTTCTATATCAATAGAAAAATCAACGCCTGCATTCTGAACCAACTGTGCTGGACTGCTTGAGTCAGCACTAGATGGATTAACAACCCCTTCTTTTCCAACTGATTGTATCTTCCCATCAGACTGGCCTCCATCTTCCCACGATGGTGGACCTCTCTCAACAAAAGTTGTAAGCCGAGATTTCTAATTTCAATGGTGTAAAAAAATGACAGTACAGTCAATAGTAGAAAATAACGAAGAAATCAGTAATTTATTGATGGCATATGAGTATTTGCTGATAGTTAAAAAGTGAAAATTATGTGAAGGCATGCTAATCAGTATGTCTCAAGTAAATTATCAGCAACAAATTCTTACCTGGATAAGAATCAGGAAGCATAACGGACTCTGTGAATCTGGATCATGACAAAGGGCACAAAGTGGTGCTGATTCCTCAGAGACATGATCGACTTCTGAAATTGATATTTCCTGCTTGGATATTGGAACATCTTGTCCATGACCAACCATGGACTCAAGGCTGGCAATAAATCTTGATTGTTCAGCTCTCATTTTTGCCTACAATGTAACCAATGAGAAAGGAAGACAAGTAACAGAAAATAAACAAAGTTGTCGTGAAATAACAATTATTGGTAAGCATCAACATGCTCAAATAGGATGAATTTCCTTGAAACAAAAAAGGAGCTGTTTACATTCATGCATCACCCCATGAATATTATTTGCAATATTTATTGCATACTTAAATGGCATATATGGATCAAACAGACATCAAGCCTGATTTCTCATACATTTAATATACATCATAGCTTTGCATCACCAACCAATCAAATGCCAAATAAATCCTTTTAGATATATATTAAATATTACGGTGCTCATTTATATAGAATTCAAGGTTCGCCGAACCAGTACCAGGATCTGCACTGGTCGGCAACCAGAATGGTAGTCCATATCGTGTCATTCCGACGTGAACCCTTTTTTTTTTTTGAATTTTTTGGACTAGTCTGCAAATGATTTGCCAACTTCACTATAGCAAGTCCGCAAATTATTTGCCGATTTCAGCTGAAAAATGACAAAAGAAATATATAGTATCCCCTGTTTCGTTCAATAATAGGGGAACCCTGTTTCGAGATGAGATACGAGGGGTTTCTGATCCCACTCTCTCTCCCTCCCTCCCTTTATCTCTTTTCCTCTCTCTCTCCTCCTCCCTCCACTTGATTTCTCAAACCCAGAGGCAGAACCATGCTGGTTCACCCTCGGTATAGTTCAGTACATCCCAAACCAAATGGTTCAAGGTGGTACAACGAATGCAACTATAGATTATTTAGCCATGTAACATCATCACACATCACATGAGAGAGACCATAACATATTGAAATCATGCATAAAATAGCCAACACTCATTTCTTTATAACAGCATAGCAACATAGAAAACTGTTTCAAGAGTATAATACAATAACCAGGAGTGTCAGTGCTTATTGTGACAATGAAGTTTTGAAAAATGGATAATCCAATGATGCAACAACTGGAAAACCAAAAGACAAAAGTCTACACAGTTCCTCTTGATTGATAACCTGAGAAAGATTTATGTATCTTTTCCTGGTTTAGAGCCACACGGTCTGAGAATAGCAGGCTAAGACAGATTTTGACAATTTACAAAATTGAGTACAGATGAAATTTTTGAGTATCTCATGAAAGCTTCTTAGAGGGAACAAACATAGCTACCAGAAACTAGATGTGCAGGCCGACAACTCTACATACATATAGCTCATGACAATTCTTTTTTTTTAAAGTTAGTAAACAAAAAGTTAAATTTCCTCAATCACCTAAATCATCTTCCTCATGTCTTTCATCTTCAGGAACATTACCTTCAAATGTCCCAAGGAGACAATCTTGCAACTGACACTCACAAAATCAAGATGTTGAATTCAGCATAACAATTTTTGATTTCCAATGAGCCCTTAGAGAGCATAACTCATTTATATCAAGTTGATAAGATATGACATGTTTCCATGTAATTTTGCATAGTTATGGCATAAAATCTTTTCAAAGAAAAGGTGAAGGACTAGTCAAGCTTGGAGGGTTAAGAGAAATACATAAATTAAACTCTGAAATAGTTAATCAAAAAATAATAATAATAATAAAGGTCAATACCATGGGGAGGGAAAAAGGCAACAATATCTTACCATTATAGCAGCTTGATGCTCTCGTGCTTTTGCCCTACGCTCAGTATCAGAAGCTGATGCCGAATTCTGAATGGTATTGTCAGGAAACTGCTGAAGCATTCGAAAGACCATATCTGGTTCCAGTTGCTTCAGGGCACCCATGCAATCAGTACTCAGCTGAGCAAACTTCTTCAATAAATTCTCAATCAGAGAAGAAATATCACACTGCCTTGTCTCAGGAAAACTCTTATAACTTTCTTCCTTATGCTTCCTCATTAATGAAACTAGCAGTGACAGCAAGCATTGATTCTTCCAGAAAGGCAACTCATTAGAGGCACCCACATCAAATTCTTCACTAGCATACTTCAATATAGGAAAAGAATCTTCTGCATGATGGGAAAAGCTCATGCATGACTGATTATCACGACTCTGTGAATCACATATATCTAATGCTAAAGAGAGTAAATGCAATGCTGTTATAAGAACATCATCAGGAGCAGGAGATACTGGCGACATCTCCGTGAAAACAGCATAAAATAGAACCGCGCGAACAATTTCAAGAACTGCTTTTGATGTGGCAATTCTAGAAATTGTAGTCAATGGTTCAAAGATAGCAGTCCATCGAGGAAGCTGAATATTAAGTGCAGAAACTTTGCAGAACCGGAAATATCTCTCCTCAGCAACCTGTAAATCCCTAGAATTCCAGCGGGGATGATACAGATCCAATTCTTTCCAGGATGCTTTATGAAGAGAATATTTACCCTGAAATGCAGGCGGATATCAGTTCAATGTTAATTGATTGCAGACCAAATTTTAGAAAGAGCAAACATATACCACAACATGGACCACAACCTGCTTCATGCCAGAGGGATTTGAATACACTGCAAGCATATCAACAACATTTTGAAGCTGATCACTCTTGGAAAGATCATGAGGAAGTGCTTTTACCAGCTGGCTATGAGTAGCATCTCCAATAGCTAACTTATATACCAATTCTCTCTTCAAGTTTTCGACTAGAGAAAGTCCAGAGAAACGCCGTTCTTTTACTATTTGTATGATGGAAGTGAGCATTTCCTGTACCAGAATCGGCTCATACCTGAAAACAATGTTTTCCTTGAGGCATGTTACTGAAAGATCTGTTTAGAACCTACCCACGTGCGTACGCACACACACTTCTTTTTTTCTTTTTTTTCAAACACTGGTTCATAAAGCACCAAACAAAATACAAATATGAAGGTTCTGTATTATAGATCAAAGTTTCAGTAAGTAAAAACAGTTGTCCTAGGAAGTGCAATCTTCATCCAAGAAGTCTGCTGCTCTGTCAAAATGCCCACAGTAACAGTTTTCTACCATGCAACATGAACACATAAAAATCCAAAACAGAAATAGATGTTAATTTGTTCCTTCAATGCATGCAGCAAAATATTCTACATAATAAGGGACACCAATGTGAAGGAAAACATAGCTCCTAAAACTATTCCCAATGATATACAACTCTTAGGCACTAAAAGCTTTTGACATAAACACGTCTTCTAATTTTTGCTCATTATACAATCTACTCAACATTCAATTCTAAGATGTTTTGACTCTAACAAGGAATTTCTGTGCCCCCCAAAAAACAAGTAAAAATAATAAACAAATTTCTGGAATGTAGACATACAGGGCAGCACAATGATATTCAACAAAAATGGACCTGATTCATATAATGGAATTATTACAAACACTTGTTATGATCTAATGAAGATTGCAAACTTCAATCCCCCAAAGGTTCATGACAGCAAGTCAAATGTAATTCCACTTACAAAGTGTATTTGAAATCAAATTAGACTATAGAACACTGTGCAGCTCAAATAAGGTTGGAATTTTGAAATTAAGTTTTACTATGGAAGGCAAAAGGCTTCATTGAAAAATTATAGCTGGGAAAAATTAATCAACTGCTGGGGAGTGGGTGGGGAAGAAAGTTGTGTCACAGGCCTGATTGCTGCCGGATTAAAAAAAGGACCTTGAGAGGTCCTTTTTCTCCAAGCCCATAGGATCAGGCCGTGAAACCCCCTCCACCCCCCCTCCTCTTCTTCTTCTTCCTGGGTATCTTTCTCCCTTCGCCCACTCCTTCACTTTCTCAACCCCCTCCCCCAACTTCTTTTTCTCTCCACCTATACCGCTAGATCCGGCAACCCTTAGCGGAGTACAAATGAACTTAGTGGCTTGTTAGTTTTATAACTTGATAATGCTCAAATGAAATCATGATGAACAACGATCACATAGGAGATTTTCAATTTGGGGAAAATAAGGGACAGTTCTCAACCCCTACATTCATGCCCCTTCCACATCCCGCACCTCGCCCCCCCCCCCCCCCCCCCCTCCCCAAAAAAAAAAGGAGGAGCAAGAGGCAGGTGTATGTCTGGTACAAGGATTTTATATCACATCAAAAAGTAATTAACATTTTCAGTAAAAACAACCTTGAGACTTTTAAGATTAGTTACAAAGTTTGCAAGTTTAAGGTTACCAGCACAAGAAAAAGAGTGTTCGAAGTTACTAGCCCAATCCTAGAAAGATGAATTTTCATAATCCACAAACCTCTGTCCCTCCTGTACACACCAATTAATAATACCGTACTACCAATAATTACAGAGTTGGAAAAGAAAAAGAAAAAAACAACTAGATAGGCCCACCTACATCTCTCTGACACCACCAGATCCCCAAATAAATCACCATCACATATTGCAGAACCACTACTATTAATAATTACAAAGTATTGAGGAAATAAAAGAACAAAATAATTTGATCAGCTGGAACCTGTGCACATAGCCACCCTCCACTCCCCCAAAAAATAAAGAAATCCTATATTGCAGTACTATCACTAATAAAAATTGCAACAAACTTTTAAAGGGTAGAAGAATCTTCAATGCTGCTTTTATCCTCAAACCCCAAGGCTATATAAGCTTAAAGCTTTTGCAGCCCTTGTTCACGTTCAAAAGATCCCATCACTAGCAAACAAATGATTCCATTCGAACTTTCACTTCCTTTGTGCAAAGAATCCAATGCCAACATTAATGGTCAGGAGCAGCGTCCGCCAAACCATCCCGAATCAGACAGTTCAGGGCATTCCAAGCCATACCAACGATAAATCAGAACGGTTCGGCCAGACAATCAGAATACCGGATGAGAGAGAGGGAAAGGGAAAGAGAAGAAGAGAGAGAGAAGGAGAGAAAAAGTGGGGACAACACCGTCGGAGGACCGCGGAGGCCTCCATGGCTTAGTGTCGCCCGATGGGATGTTTAATTGAGATAGAGAGAGGAGAAAGCGACGGTATTGGAAAGAGGCGCAGCCAGCAGAGAACCGCTGGAGGGCGCCGAATGGCTGTCGTAGCCATCAGAAGGTGGAAAATGCACGAGCGAAGCTGTGGCCACAAAACAAGAGTGACCGTCCCTATTTAGTTCATCGCATTTTTTAAAAAATAACGATAAATATTGACGCCGACAATGGATTTGCCAGCTATACTGTTTCAAAAATTTTTAAAAAAAGAACAGAGAACGAGTGAAACCGACACATCCATTGCCAACTTCACTGTGGTTGGAGTTTTTTTAAAAAAAGTCCTATGAAACAGGGGCAATCGCCCCTATTTCATGCCTGCAGCACCACAAGCTAAGATTTCGTCATCCGACGGCCAGTCAGAGATCCTCCAGCGGCCTCTCCAATAGCTTCTCCTCCCTCTTTCTCTTTCCCTCCCCCCTTCTCTGTCTATCTCTCTCTCTCTCTATCGAGATTTCACGAAGGAAGCGAAGGCCTTGACGGCCTTTCAATGCGTGCTCACGGCCTACCTATGACCACCACCGGCATCTCCTCCAACCACCCTCTCCCTCCCCTCTTTCTCTATTTCCCTCCTCTCCGGTTCCTTTCTCCTGAGTCGATTCGCACCAGTCCGCTCAGGTATGGACCTATACCAACTCATACCACCGGCCGGCTAGCACGGATCCCGATTCCGATTCCATGGATCTTGGTCAGAAGAGTACATATACAATTATATCGGCCATGGCCACCAAACACATCAACCAACATATAGCGGTAAAAAATTCTCCAATATGCTCAGCCACAGCCATGCTCAATATATACAACATAAATTTATCTATCTTGGCTAGTAGAGCACATGATAGCAAATTTAACTCTCTCTCTCTATTTTTCTAAATTGCTTGGTTCCATCTGTTTTTAATTATTTTATTTTTGTAATTCGGCCTGAATTATCGAACCAAATGTAATATAGCATCCAATTGAGATGTGATACTATTTACTAACCACAATCACTTTGGTACTTGATACCACGAATTATCGAATCAAATGCAATATAGCATCCAATTGAGATGTGCTACTATTTGCTGGCCACAATCTAAATATTTGTGGAAACATCAAACTAGCGGCAGATGCTTCATTATTTGCTTTTCTCTTTCACAAACAAAAAATGTGCTGCAGGGCATTATCACAAATTTGTGGAATGCATGCATGAAACAAACATGACTAAACTTAAACCCGGGAAAAAGAAAGACAGTAAATGCACATTTTGACATGCTGACATGCCAACATGGAGATACTAGATACTTACTCATTATGTTCTGCCAGATTCAGAGATGTATAATTTGATAATCCAAATCTTTCTTGAATCCTCCTGACAAACAACTCTGGAGGAGCTAATGCAGCACAGCACTGTAACAAAAATAGATCAGATGCTAGCCCTTGTTCCAACCTAGAGAGTAAGAGAAAAAAAAAAACCTCAAATTAACTTACTCAAGATCTCATTCTAACTGTAAACTCAATAAAATTCATTATAAACTCACGATTGCACAGAACGATACAACTCAGAACTAAATATGGCAGCATCACCATTTTTACGCCACATGCCTGCACGCACTTGAGCACAAAATACTCTTAACCTTAGCGGATGCTCCATCACAAAAGCAGAAAATCCATAAGGCTGTAAACTACCCAAAGCCTGCCAAAAAAATTCATGGTAATATGCTGATGAAGGAATTGAAGATATCACAATTGCCTTCTCCAACTTTTCACTTTCACCATAACATGTTTTCATTGCTATTCTCAATAGCAATGAAAGCAAACGATGCAGAGGAATGTGAAAAGATATCTCCTGTGAACTGATGTCATAAACTATATCAGGCCAGTTAGCCATATTCAAGATACCCAATGCTTCCGGTTCTGTACCAAGGTCTGTTTCCAGAAGACTATCATCGGACAATCCACTCGTAGAAGCATGATCAGAAGACATGTCAGTGGTGTCATCAACATCCATCACATTACCACCAGTTATACCATGAATAAGAGGATGGGTAGGCCTCCCATGCTGCTCGCTAGGGGTAGGCACTTGGTCTGCATTCATATCCTGACCAGACACAGATATCCTGTAAACCTTATTATTTTTTGCACCCTCCTTTTTTCTAAAAAACTTTTTTCTCAAAGTCAAGGGATTACAACCACTGCTACTAATAGCGTCAGGAGCAAAGGAATTGTTCCTTGGAGCAATTTCTAGTTCCAACCAAACCTCCATAGATTTTAGGCACTCAAAAATCAACCATATTGCAGAAGATGGAATAGATAGGCCATTCTGTATATCAAAGTTTGCATCATGACACTGCAATCCAGAATCCAATCTGCTACATCTGCTGCTTAAACTACATGCAGAGCTTTCTTGAGAAAGTCTTCCCACTTTTGCATGGCGCACACTATCACTATCATTCAAACCTTGTACTTCCATAACATCCTTCATTTCTTTGGACTCGACAACAGAGAATGCTCCTTGCACCAAAAGAGCATGGACATTGCCAAGATGGTGTCCCAACACAAATGGTGCATCCAGATTTTCATTTTCTTCTTCTGTATGAATACTTGTAGCTCTCTTGAGAGCATCCATGCCCTGTACGAGACTTAAAAGTTTGATCCAAGTTCTATAAATATCAGGTCGCTCATGAGCAATATATTTGGGAACCTCCTCATGGCTCAAAACATATCGTATATCTTCAACCAGACGAATTGTGGTTTCACACAGATTTGCCCATTTATTTGCCTGCAAAAGGTTTGCAATCAAATCTTACAATGATATTACATATCCAACAAATCATTCAAATACATTATGATTCAAGAGAATGACAAGAATATCCTGAAGAACACAACAAATTGAATACCCAGTTGTCATACGTACTGGTAAGAGTACCACATCCTTGATTAATCTCACAAGCAAGTTAAGTAAATTTTGAACCTTAACAAGTAGTGAACAAAACTTTCACAGGAAGGCTATTCAAATGATAATAAAAAATAAATTAGGGAGTGATACTGTAACACTGGAGAAAAATGCATCATCATCTTACCTGTAAAATATTATCCTCTCCAACACAAGAAAGAAAAAGTTCTCTCAAGCATCCCAGAAGTACAGCCAACAGATTCACCTCCCGCACAAGTCGTGGTGTCAAAGTACGCACTGTGAATATTTGCACAGAGAAAATCAATAATAGTGGATACTTTTCAAGCACTGAATCCGTACACTCTTTAATGATTTCATTTACTGTATCTGGATAGTATCTTGCGAAAGCTTTTGCAAACTCATACTTAAAAAGAGGTTCCCCAAGCAATTTTAGAAGCAACTCGTGAAGCTTTTTCACGACATCCTTGTCCAAGAACCTCTCTGCCCTTGCAAGAACATCTAATAAACCAATACATTGAAACATTCTTCTTGAGATGAAATTAAGAAGGCTTTCACTACATTTGCAAAAGTCAAGTAACATATCAACAACCGCAGAAGTTAACTCATTTGCAACATTGGAAAACACATCTTTGTGGTCACCTTCTCTGAGGTGACTTAGATGCTCTACTAAAGAAACCTTGTCCTTCCAACACACCAGAAGAGCATCCAGAACAGGTCCTACAGAATTTGCTAACTCCTCAGGGAGAGGTTGGAACTGTTCCGTTCCTTTATGCTTTGAACAGAATCCTTCACGATCCCAGGCAGTAATATCTCCACAATCGCAGCATCCACCACCAGTGTACATAATCGAGTAGTCATGATCTTTGTGATTGCCATTCTCGAAGCATGGAACACATATTGCACAGGTTGGGTCGTGCTCACATGTTCGGCAGCGGTATGCCAAATCATTTCGTCCCCAAACAGCCCCACACACTGCACGTTGGCCAGCAGCTTTCTGAGCCAAATCCTGCAAAGTCGCCTGTGGTTCACCCTCAAACATGAGCCATTGTAACCACAACATGCTCTCACCAAACTCTTCAACATTGATGCTGCTGGAGCTTCCTCCAGACTCTGACTTAGATAATCTTTGAGGCTCTGATACATGGATATCAGTTGGTAAGATGGCAGACACAATCTCCCAAACAAGGGATTTGTTTTCCTTCACAAAATTCACGAGTCCCAGCTGAAACTGTTCGAGCAGCTCCAGGGGAACCCCTTGCCGAACAAGTCTCTGGGAATTTCAAAGATTAAAAATATTATTGCATTAAACAGAATCCATATATCAAGCTCAGATAACGTGAAATAATAAACACACCATCAGAAATTCAAGAATACAGATTTTCTTTGAAAGATAATACAAACGTTTAATGCATTGGTAGAATCAGCTAAAGCTGCAGAACTAGAAGATATTCATCCCAATTAGAAAAGAAACGTTATCATCCAAAAGCGATTCATTTCCTTTTAGTCAACAACTAGTTAACTGACGTCCTCATGATCAACTTATCCTTTTCTGGGTGCAGACGAATAGGGCATTTCAGTAAAACTCATTAATATTTCTCAAATGAACTCGGTTCTACGTTTCGTGCATTACCATTAATATTGCAGCAAATCTCCACATAACACAGTAATTTTTAGTGGGTTTCCATCGAAAGTCCGAAAAAAGCTACTTTCTTTAGACTTTGTTCCCCAAAAAAGATGAAAGGAATTTTTTTTAAAAAAAAAGGACCGCACAGATTGTTATCTTAAAAGATCCTTTCCCTTGTGCATTAAGATTTGATGATAGAACTCACATCTTTCCTTGCAAATTGCCTCTCAAGATTGAAAACGCTATTCTGAAGCAACCTTACTAATTAAGAAGAAAATTAGACAAAAATCAGAGAGAAAAAATACAAAAATAAATGAAATTTGAAGCGGAAGATGAGAGAAAGGTTCCTGACGGCTAATTACCTCCCCTCAATCCCCCTTAAATTTTTTATTAAAAAAAAATACGGAAAAAGAGATGATGGAGTGGTGCCTGGACAATGTGATCTCGGGGGACGGCGGGGGATTCCGCTCTGGCGGTGAATCAACCTCCATTCCGGCCATGAGCCGAAGCCAATTCGCACAACTCCAGCAGATCGCTCTCGAGCTTCCTCGCCCCAGGGTTGCGACGCGGATAGAGAGACGACAGGGAGAGAAAGAAAGGGGTGCTGGGCTTCTCCCTATCTAACAAACCCTAGCTTTTTCTTTTTCCTTTTATGGTTTCGGGAAGCTGAGATCATTCCTTCCCCTTTTCCTCTTCGGCGGTATTCAGCGCTGTGACTCAAGGAGGCAGTGTCACCCTCCGTTTTGGTGGTTCACCGCCACTGCGTTATTCTCTATCCGGTATTTATTCGGCCCGAACCGACTTGCTGCTACAGGGCACTTGGCAGGATGGAAATTGTTCCCACGTGACGCCTGCTAATGCATAAAAGCTCCTCTTTTATAAGGGATGCACGCCGCCTCCGCCTCGGGAGAAAATGGTGCGCATGATGTCAGTCCGAACTTATTTTTACCTTCGAATCAATTTAAATATAAATTTAAATTTAATATTTTAATTAATATTTATATTTATATTTTTGTTTAATAAAAAAATATAAATATTGAAATAAATAACTATCTGATCCGTATCAAAATATTTAAATTTTCATATAACTATATATAATTTTATATATTATTTATTAATTTTTAAAAATAATATATAATTATATAAATATTTTTTTTAATTTATTTTATCATGTATCTATTTAAAATAAATATAAATATAAATTTTTATATCTAAATAATATTTATATCTTTATTTATATTCATCAAAAAAAATAAATATGGATATGAATATACTGATATTCGATCCGATTCAATTTCAACCCTAACACTATTTTGCTTTTGTTTTGTTTTGTTTTTTTTTTTTCTATTCTAATAATAAGGTAAGAGACATGCGGATACAAGAATATGTATAAAAAAAATTATTTTTTATAAAAATATAAAAATATTTTAAAGGGCACAGGAACATTTCATATGTATTAGCACAACAAGGAATGTATGTAAATATACATAATCATTAATATTAATATTAATTTATAGCATTATCACTTAGAATGGGATTTTATTTTTGCTGCTAAGATATAAAACCAACTATAGAAATATGATGGGTTTTTTCATAAGAACATGACAACAAATAATGAACTACAAATATTTAAATTATTATATAATTGTATAAAACAAATACGATAATCAAAATTGAAAGGCCACATCACTATACAAGCAATGAGACTCATTTTACTCATGTGAGTTATTCTCCTTCTATACATTAAATTGGTTTAATTTCTACAAATTGACGAAGCATATATGGTACTTTATGTAGGCTAATATTCGTGAGCTTAATGAGCTTTTCATATGCAATTAACCAGCATCAAAAGAGGATTTTTTTGATAATATTTTTTAAAATAAATTAATAATATGTTCGAATATTTCGAAAATTATGATATTTAATTTTTTTTGTAATTACTAACTACGATTTTGTGATATGAAATACTTGATTGTGATAAAATTTCAAAATTATAAAATCATAAATTAAATAATTTATTTTGAGTTAAGGTCCTCAAAATCATGTTTCTTTAAACATTCTTATCTTCAAATGTCTCCATCCTTGAAATTTCTCAATCCAACAATAAATATTATCCAAAAAAAAAATCCCGTCTTTTAACATTCAAACATTTCAAATAATGGAAAGTTATTAAATTAAAAGCTCCAACCAATACCTAATAGAAGGGATGAAAATAACAATCTATTAGAAGCATCAAGGGACTTGTGCATGTGGAATTCACTTGAATGCACACGGGAGCATCGTATCCTCCACTTAAAGTATCCATGCTTCTTACATCAAAGGAGAATCTAAAGGTAGCCCGGGTATGACGCATTCCTTTCTAGTTACAATCATTAAAAACGCCATGTGTCCTGCAGAAGTGGATGCACCACAGCATCTCTAGATTGCTCCCACATCCAACCAACCATAATAGCCAAATTTCCCTCAATAACCAACCTCTGATCTCCTAGCGTCATCCCAAACCGCTCAGCTCCGCTCTCCCAATTGTCACCACACCTTTCACCTTGCATCTATCCCTCAATCTTTAGCTATTTGTTCGGACATCCTCTCTCTCTCTCTCTCTCACGCGCGCACACACAAAGTTTCAATTAGATTCCCCAATTTTATTTTCATTGCAATCTAGATCTTTCATCCATGTCCATTAGATAAAATTAGCGAACAACTCATGTGACCGTCACGAGTCCTCAAAATTTTTAAAATTTCCACGTACCGCTTGTCCCAAAAAAGAAGCCCATCGATTGTTCATAACAGTGTTTTGGTTGGAAGACTTAAATGTATATGATTTATCTGGAAAGCATTTAGACACATCTAGTAGCATTTTTTCCCTTTTAAACATATTCTCCAATCGAAGCAACAACCAAGAGTTGATCCAAGAATACCCAACTGAAAGTTATAGACTCAAGAATTCCTTTCATATAGGAAAACGCATTCCTCGTTAGAATCCCCGGTTACTAATTAAAACATTCCAGGGAGCAAGCTTCTCCACCTACACATCATGCAAAATCTAACCATATCCACCCAAAAAATTAAAAAAGAAACCACATTTATATAATGACAAATTGCATAAGATAATCCTTTTTTTTGGGGGGACATCATAAGATAATCCTTTTGCCTGCTACGAATGAACACTACAAAGTGACAGAAATCTAAAGCAAAAATTCAGATAAAATGAAACGCTTGCAAAGATTATTGGACGGTGACATTAAAAAGCTGCTACCATCTCTCACCCAAAAAAAATAGCTACCACCGTCACCTCCACAGCACCGCCATTACATCATCCACACAGGACATCAGCTAACTCATTTCAAACAAGAGCATTTTAACATGTCATTCATTCACCTCCCGGTAGCATTTCTAGCCAGGAAACATGGATACTTTATATTCCACATTTAGCATCGGCAGTGCCTTACCAGTTTCCTCTATGTAATCGTCAGGGCTTCACAAATCAACACCTGATCCGCTTTAGCACTTCTCAAAAAGCTTGAGAGAATTTTGCACCCTGAATTGTTTACAGTTGCATGTCATAATTGTTTAAAAATAAATCATGCACCTATGCGCTTTAACCATCCATAAAATGCCCTTACAATATCAGTAATGTGCATCACAACGACCCATCATTCTTTCCACTTAGATCTCAAATTAATGATAAACACAGCAGGTGATGATACTACAACCATCCAACCAGCACACCTTGAACACAATAACATATTTGGGAAGAAAAAAACACAATTTATTCAGAAACCTATTATCAGCAAAAATTACCTGGAATAGTGTATCATTTGAACATCCGTAAACAAGAGACCAAGTAAAGCTCTCACCTTCATTTCTTTTGGTCCCAATTCCAGGTTATCATATTTCTTTTTCATATTATAAATTTTAATAAGCCACCTACAGCAGTTTTTTCCTTGCTCAATAATGAGCGATACCTCAACAAGATTCCACTAAACAGAAAGCAAAACACATAGCTGCTGGATCAATAAACGTAGCCCTTCCCTAACCAAACAAGAGATATAAAAATGGGCCGTAAAAGCGCACAATCTTTGCCACAGTGCAGCTGGAATAAAAAAACTTTCCAGTTGGCACCAAAGCAGCATCAGGACACAAGAAGCAAGTAAACTCCATGCATGGATTCATAGGAACCTGTCTCATGCTTCTAAAATGAATATAGAAATTCCTTGTGTAATACATTGATGCCTAATGGAAACCTATTCAGCTCAATTGCAGAGTTAATGATATAAAGGGCCAGAATAATCCAGAAAATGAAAAGAGCAACTGAACACAACACCCCAAAAAAATCAGCAGAAGAGTGAAAGCCATTGAAACAAATTTAAAAGAAGCCTGGGAAAGTGCATGACAATTCATTTCAATGTCATTGAATATAAGCCACACCTTTATATGGATGCCTGAAGGAATCCAAGTTCAACCTAACAGATGTCCCTCTAGAAGGGACCCCAATGGAATATGTTCCTCATCACCTAGCAAACCAATCAATCACTTCAGAATGTAATATTAAGTCACAGACTGCCAAATCCTTCCAACATACAGTAACCAGTGGGCATAGAAGCCACCTTAGCATGCAAAGCTCATTCCCACCTCTACCTCTGGATGCCTCTACCAGTATAAATCACCCTCTTAAAGTGTCCTGTCAACATGCTCTCGGTTGCAGCATGAGGGCTCAGTGCAGAACTCCAGAAGCAACATGTAACCCTAAAATCATTCAATGTGACCTAACCAATAAGCTGATCCACCTAAGCATCAACCATTCATAACATAATAACTTAAGACCATCAAAAGAACACAGTTAATACAAAAGTACATGATTACAAGCCGTCAGCCAATAGCACTAAGGTATTGAATCACAACTTCTTGCTGCAGTCACAACATGTAAAATTTATTCATTGCTTACCTCTAGAATATCTATTTGGCCACAGCATCTTCAACAATGTCCCCTTGTCAAAACCCTGCACTCACATCATCCATACAAGCAAACCATGCAATTACAGCATGCCATCAGATAAAGTTCTGTGGCGAATGCATTTGAATGCAGTCATAGGCTAATACACATAATCCTTGGTCTCCATCAACAACCCCTAAAGAATCATAAACCAACCAAGAGGCATTAACTAAATGCCCACTTCATTCTCCCACCACCAATCCCACCCCCCCCTCAAAAATAAAAAACAGATCTCTCTCTCTTTTCCCACCTCAACTTTTCAAATGATTGTTGAGAAAAGCATCCCTCCATGGACATCCCATAGACATCAGTTCCACATGAATTTCTTCTACCGCAGTGCTCTCAACATAACAAAAAAAATGATTATGCAATTTAAAAAAATAAAATAAAGAAAAAAGGAACTTTGCCACGCATTGCGGATGCATGAAGAAAGTGTTATCAAACCTTCTGATAATGACACTGGATGTCATGCAGCATCAAATAAATCCACAAGTGACAGATTATAGGGCAAAAATATATTACAAGCAAAACCAACGTCCTGGAAAACATACTATAAACAATTTTTTTGAAATAGATTTGCAAGCAGAGCAATCAGTATTCAGTTGGCAACTGAACCTTCGCAAAATTTTTTGACAAGCATCTGTTCATAAGGGCAAAATAGATTTTATCGCACTATACGCAGAACCCAAACAAGTCAAAGATTTCAACTGTATACTAATGATTTCCAAATCTTTTATCACGGTCATTCATTGCCCGGCAAAGTACAGATCTCAAAAACCACCAACATATTGCTTTGTGTATCTTCCAGATACACCACTGCTTCCATATGCTGAGGCTGCAGTAGTCAGTCCCGGACAATCTCTAGCCCAGTGTCCAGGTTGCTGGCATTTAAAACATACATTAGAACCAATGCCACCATCCATTGCAGCATTCAGAGGCCTATTATCAAAGCCACCCCCAACAGACTGGCTTTGCCTACTGATGCCCCTTGGGCAGTTCTGAAAGTTGTGACCAGAAGAGCCACAATTATTGCAGAAAAGTTGTGTTTCCCTATTCCCAATGTTATGTTTCACGACACCTCCATATTCACTCACTGGCTGTCCAAATTGGTTTGTCTGTTCCATTCTATATCGATCTACACCACTACTATTGCCAAAATTGTTGGTTCCAGAATACACATTAGGCCTGTAATCCATACTGCCAAACCCAGCACTGGACATACCAGAACTGGAAGCAAAATTTCCATGCACACCTGAGACAACATTGGGCTCCTCCACTGATAGCTTCTCAATCAAGCCCAGAAGATACCTGCTCTCAGATGATGGATTCACCTTTTCAGCTTTGACAACAGTTGATTTCACACGCTGCTCATCACTAAATGTCTCCTCCTTAACTTTCAGCTTGAATAAATATTGATTAAAGAGGACAGTTCGTATGATTTCTGCAAATTTTACATCATCTTGTTCCTCGTACTTCAACAAATACAACTGCTTGGCAGATACACCCATGATTTCCTCGCCACACTCCTGGAATGCCGTAACCCACGTCATACCTGTATGATCCTGGATCTGAAACTGGAGTAGATATCTGTAATCACATTCAGGAAAACTCTGATCACACCGATCACAGCGCCATGTTCCATCACCATTATTGTTAACCTTCTTATTGCATTGTCTGTCCCCCACCATCAAGGGGCAAGCTGTGTAGCAGAAATTATCAACCTTTATAAATGTAACTGTTGCCTTAATAGTAATCCAATCAGGTTTCTCAGCTCTTCCTAAACCCTCATCCTTAATTTGTGAAACAGTCTTGCGAATGTCAGTCCTCCCCATAGCTGAAGTATCCCTGGATATTGAATGGGAAGCCACATTCTTTCCTTCGCCGCTGTACCACTCTTTCAATCTGTGTGCCTCAGGAAAATCAGGGTTTATGAATAGCTGGCTACTGATAATCGTTCCCACTGACTTGCCACTAAAATCACTAACTCTACCAGCTTTAATGGCTAAGACAGGATATATTCCAGAGTCACACATGCCTTGCAGCTGCTGCCCTTCAGTGCTGCAAAAGTTTCCCCACAGAGTTATTTCAACACTACGACCAGACATGTCCTTCAACTGAAGAGTTCTTTTTTGTGTCTCAGTACCATTTTTCCTCATTATTGTACTTGCAGGACTAATCGATGTCACAATACCGATTACATCCACCATGGAATTGTTTTCCATGCCCTCAACTTCACTTATCAGTCGAAAATTAAATTGCTGCTTTGGGATGGAGTTGTCCTCCTCAAAACAAGGCTGGATTGTTGATGTAGAATCCAAAAAAATTTCATAATCATTGTTGAGATGATTGAAACTCTTCTGTGCAGGCCTCAGGCTTCCTTTAGATATCAAGTACACTCTCCCAACCTCAATCTGGTCATAGAACTGATCAGCCACCAAGTTAAAACATATCACCCGTATTTCTCCACCATCAGAATCAAGAAGATCAAAAGAGAACACTTTTCCCTCCCCTCTGGGATTGTTGTAGCGTCTAAGCTCCCCTTTTGCTGTTACCCTAGCCTTGATCGTCCACCTGCCCTGATAAGGGTTCAAAGCAGCAATTGGAATTATTCGAGCAGGAGCTTCATTTTTAGCAATGGGCCCTCGATTTGTGTACAATGGAGGGGGCTGTTGATATGTAGGCTGAACTGGGGGTCGCCCATAAGTACTAAGAGGAGGACAATATCCTGCAGTCATCCCTGGATTTGATAACCTTTGGTTTTGATTACCACATTCTGGATGTGAAGTGGCATAGCTCCCAGAACCCTGTTCAGCTTTTGGTTGTAGGGAACTCAAGTTACTCATGTTCCTTCCTGATGTCAGACCAGTACCATATGAACTGCCATAAGATGATGTATTTGCAACAGGATCTGGTTTGGGACTCATAGAAGCTGCCCCCATCATATTTTGTCCAGCAGGAAGACCACCAGAGCGTGAACCGCCATAAGGTTGAGGATTTCCAGCAGCCATACTTGGTTGATTTATACTAGTTGACTGAGCAGACATGGGAGCTCGGTTCTGTGAAGCAGAAACCCCACTATCAAAGGGTGTCGGCGCCCCAATAATATCACTCTTAGGGACTAGTACTTCCAAGTTGATGACAATAATTATCCTATTTTCAAAAGACAACAAAAATTAAAGCCGTCAACACATACTCCGCTCTCCCATATTATCAAGCAAAACTTAAAAGATTTTTTTTTTCAGTCGATATGAGTATCAGCAAGCAAAATTGTAACATAGAAGGAGGATTTTGTTTTCCATACTGACAGCAAAATCAGACGCAAATGTAGGTGTCAATAAAATAATAAATCAGATCCCTATTGATTGAAACATGACTGCCAAAACTGTAGAATGAACAAAGGGAAATTTGATTGTGGTGAGAAATATATAGCAAATCTCTAATACTTTCATCTAATTATGATGGTAAATGTTATATTCGTGAACCATCCAAAGATTTCCACCCTTTTTGGGAACGCAGCCCCGTCCTCGAGATAAGAACTGAGAGTCGATTACTTTTAAAACCGAAAAGAAAAGAAAAAAAAATCATTAAAGATTCTATTGTGGGATTTGACAGTTTCGAATCTCATCAGCAATAAACACAGACCAGCAGGGTTTTACGATGCCGATCTAGTTTCCTACCTTTAAACTTTCTAATCACTAACTCTCTCATAATGTATATCAATCTTTGCAGCATTATAAATCGAATACTCGTGAAATCAGACTAAACCAACTAAACAGCGAGGAGAAAGAGAAATGACCTGCGTCCCTGGATGGTGTTACAGATGAACTCGTTCAACTGGACGACGGACCCCTTCTGCAAGGTGCCGTTCTTGACGATGGGATTCATCTGGGTGGCCAGCATCGCCTGCTGCGTATGGACCCCGTCCGACAGCATCATCCGGTACCTCTCCGTCGTGCTCTGGGTGGTGTTCACCAGCCTCACGTCCGATACCTGGAGCACCGGCTTCATGCCCTCCGCCCCGCCTTCCGAGATCATGGCTATCGCCCCCCTCGTCAGATCCACCGAAGCCATCTGGTTTCCTCCCGCCGTCGTCTTCTTCTCGCCAAAAGTACCAGCCAGCTACTATAAGATGGAAGGAAAACCCTAGAAAACAAAGGAAGCGAACGAGAGATCGAGATCGAGATCGAGGAACGACGGATCGCGAAAGGAAGCTAGAAATCTTTCGGAGAAAACGTCACAGATCGCAGAATCAAGCAAGGAAAAAGGGAAAATGTTCGGATTTTTGGTGAGACCTTCTGTCTCCTCCTATTTCGCTTCGTCCAGCCGAGGACCCGAGAGACAAAGAGACTATTTATTTTAAAACCCTAGGAGGAGGAAAAGGAACCCCCACTAGGTTTTTAGAGGGAAAAACGGACTCAGATCGAGCTTTAGAAATTTTTGAGTACCGCCTTAGATTTTTAAGGTCGGGAGTAGGCAGCGGGAACTGGAAATGCGCCCCCGTCCAGCTGAACTGCCAGCTGGAGGACGCCGGCATTTAGTGGGCCGATCCGGATTTATGAGCCGGCTGGCTTTCAGGGAGCCCCGTTTGCCGGCCCTTGTGATGGTGTCAAAAACTGATGTGTATCATTGCTGATTGTGGAATGAGAAATATCTCCGTTCTATTTACATCCCAGCAAGATTAACATTACTCGTGACTGAGTTGCTGTCACTTGTTTGGCGTTCATAAATCTCCTAAATTTATGTTAGTGAGTGTAGGTTGTTACAAGGTCTAACCACCGCGAAAATTGCCCTCGGTGCTCATCTTCGGAAATATACATCAGCCAATGACCAACATCCTTCAGTAGCCCTTGATAGCAAGCATCATCTGTATGGCCTGCCTCCTGTGAAAGACCCCTCATCATCACAGCCCTAAGTTGGGTCTCTGGGAGCTAGAAAGAAATGAACGACCTTGTCACACTCTGCTTATAGACATTGTCCTCGACTGTCTATAGATGATTGCATCGTGCTACTATTAATCACCTCGTTGGACTTAAGCTGATGACTTCAGAAAAACTTTCGATATTGAGTCGTTACAAGGAGAACGTGAGCCAACCCCATATCCCTTGAATGTCAGATGGTTTCGATAAAATCCTCGATGGTTATGACGAAATATGTCACGCTACTAACTCCATTAATCACTCGTTACTTACAACTTATCGTGGGCCATAATTCTCTGTAGCGGTTACTGATAATCCAGATAATGTATATCTTTTCTCCCTTATAAAAGGAGATGACAGAAGACTCTTTGATAAACTTTTTTTGGACTAAGAGATATCACTCTCTTGCTAAACTCTTCCTTACTGTTTCCAAAGCTCCGACTAACTTTAACATCGAAGAATCCTCTACTGAAGAATTTCTAATGACTAGACTTTTCTTATAGATCTTAGAAGTAATGTATTATTCATAGATCCTTGCCGATTACAAAACATTCTTCTCGGACCTTCGCCGACCAAGCTACGCCACCTCGGTTCAAAGCATTGCGGCAACATAGGTTAATGAATTTGTTGAGAAATGGTTTGGATAAGAGATAAGGATATTTTATATATGATGTCACATTTCAATAACTACTCCAATGTACAATAATTATCCAAATACGTAGAGCAAGCTGTAACCATCCTTACATTCTATTCTTTTTGTGAATAGAAAATTTATCTGAGAATCTATATTTATCCAAAACAATATTTTTCAAATAATAATTAAATAAAAAAATATTTTATTCATATTTTTTTTACATAAGAAAATGGTTTTAATCCATATTTTTTTGCATTACTATTTTTTTGAATAACTTGCTAAAATTTATCTATATTTCTTATAATATCTTTTATATTTTTTAGATTTAGAAAAAATAAAAAACTGAGTTATTGGACATTGAATGATAGAGACATTAGAAATGAGAATGGAACATCTTAAAAATAAAATTAAATATTTATTCTATTGACTGATGGAAAAATATTTTAGTAACTTTCTAGATAGATAAGATTTTTTTTCGATAAATAGTATCCATAAAAAAGTAACATATCTATCTTGAAAAATGTAAAAATATAGATAAATCGGTCAATAAAAAATTAATCAATTTTTTATAATATTTATTTATAAAAAAAAAAATTTAATATATTTTGAAATATGTGTGGAACAATCTTTGAGAAAAGCTAGCAAGAAAATAAATGATAGAGGCAAATTGTACGGTTTTTGCGGTTCGATGGCTTGGTTTTTTTTTTCTCTTCAAGAGAGATTTTTCAACTATAGAGCCTCATCTTTTCAGAATACTAGATGGATATTTATGAACTATCCATTATATCGGCTCAACATTAAATTAGGATATTTGCTGTCTCAAAGCCTCCAATCATGAGCGCTCTTCCATGTTAAATGCAGCTACTAAATGATTTGTTTGACCCTATCAATCTCCACAAAATCGATGTGATCAAACAAATACTCCTCATTTTGTTTGGTGCTTTAAATAATAAATATTCATAAAATTATGAAAGAAGAAAATACATTATGCAAGGTTCTCTTACCATTGCATCATGGCTATTTGGCCATCTAATCCAACAGCGTGGCTCCTTGTTATTGGTTGGCTGGTCTGGTCATCGTTTCAAATCATCCAGTCGAATCAATTGATCTGGTCGGTAACAAATACAGGCCAAGGTAACTCTCATTTATCTTCTTCATTTGTTCTTCTTCCAATGAAATCCAACTCCATGGGAACGAGGCTCGCTATGCCACATGGAGCCTTCCTCTGCATCCGATGGATCGGTGGATACCAACTCTGGTAAGCTTGATGACACGGCGATGAGTCATATTCTGATGGGCCATCAATCGGGCACTGAAGAGGCCCAGTTAGATCAATTTTTACTATGAACATTGGGACCCAGATCTCTATTGATAACGGATACTAGATCAACATTTTAACAGTGTGTGTTACGTGGGCTATCAAAGCAACTCATGCGAGACGTGCTTCGACCTAGTAGCTTTAGGGGATATCCTCCTGGAATTCCGAAATATGGAATGTGCCGTGTTATAGTGCTGCCAAATTATTTTTGCCCTTCAACATGCACAAAAAAGTAAAAAAATTTATTATTCTACAACTATAACTGTCAAAATCCTTTCGTTCATGAATTTTAAAAACTGACACTAATTAACCTAAATTAATTAGATGTCTTACAGAAGCATTGGACATGATACCATGAAATAGACTGTATATTTAGCATGTTTTCATCCTTTTAATGACCTCCGTTTTTCTGTTTTTGTCTTTTTACGTTTTTGTTGGAGAGCTTTGATCTCTGGTGTAGTTGTTGAAATCATCACTTAGGAGATGAATGGGAGAAAAGTGCTGGCTTTGTTTGGATTTCGATGACAAACGTATATCAAAGGCTGGCCTTTTGTGGTTTTTCATTGTCCGTTCCTTTAATTAAGGTATCTACCATAAAATTTTGGTATGTCTCATCCATGCAATTAACAACGTAATTCCCAGAGATTTCTATAATCTTTTATACGATTCCTTGCATCATTCATAAAGCTGCTCAAGGATCCATGGACACGGGGGCCTTCAGGCTACCTTTTTGAGCAAATGTTACACACTCCAATACAAGCCCCTGAAGTTAGAAAAGGAAAGAAGTGAAAAGACATCCAAGTGCATTGTGCACGCCAAGCAGGCTAGGCTAGCACTGTTTACTATAGAGGAGGATGCAGTAGTTACTTTAAATAGGATGACACTTGTTGATCACTGTCACGCTGATCATGAGAGTCTTCGTTCTAAAAAAAGTTAAGGTGACAAGTTGAAGAACTATCAATAAGCCAGAGAAGAGACTACGTTCATAGGCCATGAAGTCCGCTAGGTAGACGCTTGCATGGAGGGACACCATGCGGCGTGCCGCAGGTTGGTCCTTCCATGGCCATTGGCAGTTCGGCCCATATGTTAGCCTTTGGCCTGTTTGCCAACACACGTTCGGCCAACTGGGCCCATTTAGAAGGCCTTGAGAAAATGATACATGCGGGACCCACAAATTATTTTGTTCGTACATTCCCAGGGAATCATACGGTGGAGATGGCTGTCGGATAGGATTGCCACAACGTGCAAAGATTCCTGCATCGATCACAAGTTTAGCTATCGACGACAATTTGCCTGGGAATAATGTTTTGGAGCTCAAAATTCAGGAGTTTTGGTAAAAAAAGAACTAGAAAAAATAATAACGTTTCTAAAATACAGATTTTTTTAAATTTTTTTAAATTTATTTAGTTGAAAAATAAGAGAGACTAAAGTAACGAACACTAGCAAAAGAATTACTATGATACATGATATCATTACTTTGTAACAATAAAAATTTCTTAAATTAGTCATGAACAATTCATGAATAAATCCTGATTCATGTATGTCTCAAAAATAATCGGATAGATTTAGAATAACTCATTTTTACATAATAGTTTGGAGAATTATTCAGTTAGAAAGTTTTCAATGATCAGAAGAATATTGTAACTATGCTTGTGCTATATATTATATAAACAATCACGGCTGTTAAAGAGTTGGAGAGAATTAGATTGCAAACTGAGATACATCAAGAGCACATTTTGTAGAAAAATGCGAATTATAATGGCTGTAATGAGATTATGAAAGGTGCATTAATCATTATAACACCAGCGAGCCATTGATTTTAGTGGCGGAATACATATAAATATATAAAGACTATCGTGACTGCAAAATACTGCTCTTTCATACCATGTTGGCGAAGTAGGATTACATTGTTGATATCAACATCAAAGCCCCACTAGATTAATTATAAAATGATCAGGTACAATTTATTCACAATGCAATCCCCTATACTTTTCTGGTTTCTTGCATGTTCACCATCCAAGCATACTCCATCATTCAAAATACATGCAGATGGACAACTTCAACGGATAAAGGGAAGAATTCAGTCTTTTTGACCCACTCAACAGTCTTATCTCCATTACTCCTCACCAACTATCTCAAACCACCTTCTCTCTCAATCATCAGCACATTGTAATTATAAATAAGCATCTACATCATAGGAACAGTGATGGCCTTTGTCCCACGGACTGGTCTTTAGAAGATGAATGAAAAAGCAGCCATCTAAATTGATAAGGACTGATCTTATTGCTACATGATCTTGTACTTGCATGACCTAATGTCCCAACCACCAGAAAGGAGGCAACTAATGTGTGTGTCGCATGCCATAAATTTTATAAATAGTGTATTTTTTACAATTTCCTTGTAAATTTATTAACAACAATAGTAGTCTTATAGAGTAGAAGACTAAGTTGATGGAACTAAACATGTATCCTAACTGAAACCAACCCAAACCTTAAAAATTGCAGTTGAAGACTAATGTTCCGACCAAAAGATCTAAATTCATCTCTGGCAAATTGCAACAGAGATTTCTAGGATTTGACACGATTAAGTCAAGTAGGATTGAGTTAGGCCTGAGCTGAAATATTGAAGCCTAGCTCGTTGGTTTTCCACAAGATCAACACCACTTCAACCAGAACCACCTAAAGCTGACTGTGTTCAACAGGTTCCAAGACCACAAAGTGCAAAATGTAGAAACAAAATCGCTCTAAAGATTTCCAATCAGTTGATAGAAAATCTTAAATCAGTGAACGATATAATGTCTATTAGTTTCTCACTGAATGTTCCCTGTTAGTTGCTCTGATCAGGGAATTGTTACTCCAAATGCTGCATAACTAATAAAACTCTAAAACTTCCCAAACAATAAGGGGAATTGCACAGTTCAGGAAAAACGGGAAAAAAATTTTGGACAGTGATAAGCGACCAACACAAATCCTTGCTAATAGTCATGAGACTTATCACTCACCATAATGACCAACATTGACTAAGAGAGGGGTGCAGACCTCTTCTGACCCTTCCAGCATCAGAGTCCTGTTAAGATCCAAATATGTGACAACCTTTCTCCCATGTGCTAATCATTGACCATCAACGAACTAAATGATTTAGAACACCTCCATGCAAGAACCTTCCTGGAGCCAACTGAAATTCTAATTTACAGTAAGGATCTGTAACGAGCTCACCCATCTACCATGCTGCTATACTTTCATGCATTTCAAATAGTTCTAGTAACCATTAATCCCATCAACCACCAGGTATATTCTTGTTTCTTGTGTGATCTCTCGAACTAATCAAATCACGGGCATTTGCCATCAAAATTGCCAGGAATGTTCATAAAATAGTACATGCACTGCATTTGTTGAAATATCATAGGCTCATACATCAAAATTGTGCAGAATATATGGCTCTTGTTGCAAGCACTGGATAGTTCTTACTGTGAAGAATTAGAAGTATAATGCACCTTTTTTCATTTACAAAGTGCAATAGGATAACAAGTATAATGCCAAGTAATAGATGTAAGACAAAAACAGCTTGCAATTTAAAATTCAGTCAGACCAACATACTAAGTGAGTTATTGGTAGCCTTAAAAAGTCCAGGAACTGCCAGTGCCGGGTCATAGAAGTACATTCCCCAACCAAAATCAAGGAACTAAAATGGCTATGGCAACAATATAAGGTCGATACTATTTATGTAGGTAGCATTCAGCATATGATGGAGTTAAACAGTTAAGCTTGGAGCAAATAACTTTATTAAACTGTAATGAAAGGTTGTTATATCAAATAAATAGATGGCTAACAGAAAGTGATATTTGAAAATTCTTCATCCTAGAACAATTTATAACAAAGAACATGTTATATTACAACATATCTGGATAAAATACACATAGTTTCATGAGAAGCAAAGTGAACAACAATTACCTTCTCATATCGATGTATATGCATTTTATTTTCTCGATAAAGATGGTCAGATGGATGGAAAACCCATCAGTAGTCACAAAGCTTGCCTATCTACCTGGGCCGGAGATCTCGCTGAAAAGCAGAAAAATTATGTTATAAAAATTATCAATGATCGCAACCTCATATTAGTGACTTTCTTGTTATTTTGGTGAGTGATCTGGATCCTTGCAATATACTTCCAGATTAAACTTCACAAAAGAGGGTGGGGGGTGGAGATGGTTACTGAAATAGCACCAACAATATAGCACGGGCACAAAGTTTGAGATTTCTTAGTATACAATTGGATACATATAATGCAGAAGTAACATGTTACAAGTGTGTGACAATGATACTAAGCAAATGTCCAACCATCCTATAAAAGATACTGCAGAATAGCACTTTGAGGACACTTTCATCAGCTATTTAATACATTTCCACATGATGCTCCATCAATCAAAAGAAAAAGATGCATCAGCATGATTCGAATGCATCAGAATTATTGTTCCTTGCTACTCGCTCATGCATACTATAGTAGCAAAATTTATATGAAAACATAAACTACCTTCAGAAACCTTTCCTTCAATTCCTAATTAGTTTATTCAAAAGAGTTCAAGTCAACATTTCTATCAGGTCATATAAAATAATCACAACTCTTAAGATCAAGGATCATTTAAAAGGCTCCATACTTTGAGCAGAACTCACATCCTTTGAGCAGAACTCACACAGGGAGGGATGGGGGAAATCATAAGCTAAAAGGCACTTGGTTGATTCATGAAAAACCGGTGTCACTAAATCAAATTATAGCATCTAAAGGGTTCAAAATTAAACTCTGGGATAAGTATAACAATTTTACATCACAAAAGAGAGCAAGAAGACGTCGTTGATCAGAAACTTGTGGCAGTCTTCCATGTTCAAATAGAGCCATGGTGTAGCTAGAATTTAGTTAATATAACCACATTGAGTGATAGACCATGAGTTTCTAGGTAGTCAAATCAACTCTCCAGCTAGAAGTCTAACAGTGTATCCTTTTCCAACCTAAGCTATGTATCTTATTATAGTTTGGGCCCCTATCAAGCCATACCTTGCCATTAGCATGCTATGCTAACGAGCAAAAAAAAGCATGCAGCAGTGCAGTATCCAAGGAGTCCAAAAGAAGCACTAAAAGCTTTTAGAGTTCTCTCGAGGAAGCCAGAAGCATCTGGTGCACTTAAGGGTGTTAGGATTTTACAAAAACTGAGAATTCTATAGAGTTGGAGAGGCATCTTGTATGCTTCATATACATCAATACCACAGGAATGTATAAATATTCTTAGGTTCCAGTTGCCATTGACATATGCCACTTGCACAGTCCTGGGCCACTAAGGGTGGATAAGATGCATACAAGGAGGAGAAGCCTGCAGCTTCAGGTTTAAAAGAATCTAAGTGCGGTGGGAGCTCGCTAGTGTTTTGTCGTAATTGGATGAGTGGGAACCCAGGTCTTCTGACATCAGCCTCGATTTTAGGACAATGGAGGATGGCTGAAGTTGAAGACATATGAGGCTAGCTAGGGTAAACTTGAGCCAGCATAAGTAATGAATGTGCTTGAGCTCAAAATAAACTCCTTGTCTGCCATATATCATATCTG
Source organism: Elaeis guineensis (assembly GCF_000442705.2). NCBI lineage: Eukaryota > Viridiplantae > Streptophyta > Magnoliopsida > Arecales > Arecaceae > Elaeis > Elaeis guineensis. The sequence continues at coordinate 2,785,956 of NC_025997.2, read as the reverse complement.
TGCTGATGCAGCTACAGACAAAGGAACTAGGTCCCAGTAAGCTAGTTAGAATGCTATCAAAAATGTTGTGCCATACAAAGCAGCACTATTGGCAAGAACAAAATAGATGATATAGCTTTTTTCTATAAAATTTCTCACATTTAGTTTTACACCAATAGCGAGCTCCTCTGCTAAATGAGATGCTTATTTCCTCATCAAGATACATAAAGTTTACTTTCTGGTCAGTTTCAACAATTCAGTTGGAATAATATCTGCTTCACAAAATTCATATTGGGCTTAATACTTACAAACTTGACGGTCGGTTGTAGGGAAAATAGATAACTAAAATGAAGGCGAGCCAACTTACTCGTGAGCCACGATCTACCACTTGTGGTCGTCTGCTCCCCATTGTCTGTGGCTGCTGAATCATTTGTGGGCTATCATGCTTATAGAAAGCTTGCAAGGCTCTGACCATGAATGGCCGCACTATATTAACTTCCATTGCAGAGAGATTTTTGAGCTGCAATAAACAAATAGTTCTCCATGTATTGCAAACAACTTCACATGAGGAGCAATTATCCTTTTAAACCTTGAGCAAGAGTATGAACAGGATTTTTCAATTAGGAAGATGCATAATCATAATGGACATGCAGTTTCTTCAACATGGGGGCAAAGCTCAAGTAAAAGTTCAAAAGACTCAACCAAAGAAACACAAAAATCATAAACAATTACCAGCCAAGGAAACTCACAAGAATCGACACTTTTCAGCAGCATTTTATGTGGCAAAGCAAAAAGAAAATGATCATATAAGACATCCCATTAGTTTGATGCATGGAAATATGACAAAGTTAAATCACATAGGTATACCTTCACTGCATGTGTGCGACCAGATATTGTCTCTAGACCAGTCTCGACCTTGTGAAACCTCACATATCGGATATCCTCGATCAAAGATCTAACCTGTTACATTATAACTCTGTAGACTAAACTAATGGTTGAAAAAAATGTAGATGACATGTCTATGAATGATTCAGAGCTCACCATATATATGTCCGGGATGTCATCACGAGCACTAGAAACAGTGTATACTTAAGTTCAGCATCCTAAAATGGTATATAAAACAAAAACACCATGGAAGAAAACATAGTATGGACTACATGCTGATCAAATAAAAGTCTGGAGATTTCTACATAATGGAATGGCAGTGGCTGAAATTCTCTCGGGGACTCTCGTTCCGCTTCCAGCACCTGTGTTAACCTCTCTAACAAAAGCAAAAATCAATTGACTACCTTACTGTAATCTGAATGGTCTGTTATCCTTCATCATCAGTAGGAAAAACCATTGAACAAGAACATGGTTAAGAAAAGATATAAGTATAACAAAAGGAATGTAGAAAAAAAGCACATTTCCGGAAAAGAAATTAAGCTCTCACCAACTGACATCCATTCTGGAGTGCGAATGGTGCATTTGTCACGTTTCTTCAGAGCTAAGGCAAGCCAAAGCGGCACTTTGGCAATTTGTGGAAAGAATGGGCCAAAATCACCCTGATGGCACATCAATCTAACATTATCATCAGAGACCCAAGACCATTTCAAATCGAACACTAAATGCATTGAGTTGAGTCATGATTACAAAACCTTATCTTTTTTTCTAATTGCAATTTACAGCGATCTTGCAAGAAGAAAAATGTCTTTTTAAAGGGGAAAAAAAAAAAGAAGATATGAAATTACGCAGATCACGTGCAGAGCTTCCATCCTGATGTTGGGAACAACCTCCACCATTTCATCCTCTGCGAGGAACTCCAACTAAAACATAATCTATTGTTAATTCTTGGAAGACGACATCATCGTAAGATAGATTGGGGACCTAGAAAAGGGGTCGCGCACCTCCGGAGCCGAAAAGATGGAGAGATGTGGGTCGGATTGTCCCGCCATTGCCCTGGGTTTGTAGAGAATTAGGGTTTCTTAATAAAATCTGGGCGAACCAGATGGACGTAGAGACTGGAGAGAGATCGAGAGAGGTAGGAAAATAGAGTAGTTGAAATAGTAATGCCAAAATGGACTGACCCGATCCCGTCTGGTCCGATCCACAAGAGCCTATAATTTGATGGACTGGATCGATTTAGGTCCAGCCAAAAAATAGGATATAATATAGTTGGTCCAGCCCAGCTCTTTAAAGATTGTGAGTCGAACCGGGCCAGCTCATAGTCTTTGAACCTCAAATGATTGAAAAGTGAAAAAAGAGAGATAGAGAGCCCGACAGGGGAGAGTCTCGAGCGATTGAGCCTGGAGAGTAGAAAGAGATCGAGAGAGCCTAAAGAGAGATCGGAGGCGGTGCAGATCTGGCTCAGAGAGTGGAGAGACTAAGAGAGCCCGAGGAGGAGGAGCTGCAGTCGGATTTGACTCGGAGCGATCGAGCTTGGAGAGTGGAGAGAAACTGAGAGAGCCCGAGGAGGAGGAGCCGAGATTGGATTTGACTCGGAGGTGGCGGCATCAGTGATGAGAAGGAGAAGGAGGAGGTTCGTCCAGAGGTTGGATGGAGGGGCATCCATCGATGGAAGGGAGAAGGGGCTCGGAGGAGGGGCATTGCCCGAAGGTTAGATGGAGGGGCATCTATCGATAGAAGGGAGGAGGGGGCCGACGTATCTTGATTCGTGATTGGACTCGGAGGCCGGAGGCGGCGGCACTGGCAATGAGAAGTAGGAGGAGGGGAGATCTGTAGAGCTGGGAGGCGAAAGGAAGAAGAACCGGCGGAGGTGGTTGTCCTACTGGTCTACGGTAGCGGGGTTAAGAAGTCAGAGATTAAAAAATAAATAAAATTTTTATTTTAAGATTTTTTTTAATTTTTATGGCCCACCCGGGCTAGTCCGATCCAATCCATATGAGCCCTTGGGCTGATGTGGGGTGGGCCAAATAGGTCCGGTTATTATTTAGGCTATTCATATGGCAGCCTAGCCCAGCCCATTTATAGGGTTGGGCTGGGCTGGCCCTGTGGGCTAAGCTCATTTTGACAGTCCTAAGTAGAGACTGGAGAAATGATGCCCTAATAATTTTTAGGCACTTAAAAAAGAATTTTCATTTTTACGAAGGTGGGAATTTTCTAGTGTTGCCTCGCGCCGTTCTGAGCACGTTGACTAGGTTTTGCTTGCACTCGCGGAGGGAATCTCAAGGCCCACTTCCCGTCGGATTCAAGACTCAAGAGACGAATTGGTGTGGCTCAGTCCACCGATGGGCTTGGTGCGCCCTAACAAATAGAGCATATTTGTTGCCTACATGATCGAATCCTTAAAACAGATGATAATTGGGACGGATTTAGTCGGATATGAATCACGAAGGATTTGAATATAGTTAAAAATTTATTAATTCAATCCTGATCTATTTATTAAATAAATAATTCTATTCAAGCTCAACCCATTTGTTAAGCTAGTCAAATTATAGTAGATGGGTCTGATAGATTAAGTTGATTTTTAATGAGCCGAACGGGTTTAAAAAGATTAAATAAATTAAGTATGTTGGATTAGATATGATAGAAATATGTTAGATTTTAAATAAATTAAATACGTTCTACACAGGCTAAACAAATTGGATCATGATCTAATCAATTATTAGAGATGTCAAAATAGGTTAAGCATATCCAAAGTCTAAATTTGAGCATGATCTGTTTAAATAATGACTCTCAACAAGTTGACCCAACTATCTTACCCATCCTTTTGTCAAGGAATCTTTTGTATCAAATGAAAGCCTCGTAACCATATTAATCGCATGCAATGTTGATGGCAAAGAATCTGCACATATCACTTGGATGATAAAAACTCAAATTCAATTATGCCAAAATCTGAATCTATTTGAAATGAATTAGTTGTGTGTTGGACTGGCAGATTAGATCATAAATTACTATTTACTACTTTCACAAATAAACTTGATTTGAAATCTATTATTTCATGCTCCAAATCTCTATTTGAATGTTCAATATGGTTCTAACGGAAGAATAAATAATATCAATTATGATTGATTGTTTTTTCCATACATAAATTGTCATTAGCCTGATTAATCCTTACCCTTAGTTTTATCTATTTTTATAATTCTAAGAGAAAAATAAAAAATTTTAATTATGCTATTAACCTCTGAGATATTGGGCTCCTAATGAAGGAAAGGAAAACTGTTTCTCTTCGGATAGCCGGGATTGCATGTAAAAATCTTCTATAAATCTATACTAATAAGAATCAAATCTTTACCTAATTAGCAGCGGAACTGATGATCAAATATCCAATAATCTGAAATAAACCTTTGCAGAAGCCTGAAAGTGCAGATCCTCTACTTCGCATGCACGCCAAACAACGTAGGAAAGCAGGATGAACTCCGATCAAATTATCTTCGCAACCCAATCAAACGAGGAAGGAGAGGTGCTGGTGTGACGCCTCACACTAGCAAGGAAGACGCCCAAGGTGGGCCTATGGCAAGGGAGAGGATGGGTGACAATGATGGGGAGACGCTAAGAAAAGAAGGAGCTCCCTCTTCTTATGCCTCTCTCTCTTTCTCTCTTCTCTCAATCTGATTTATTTCTTATGCATCCATAGGTAGAGACTCTCTCTCCATTTATAGATGATTCACATGACCCAATAAGTATAGGACTCTTCATTCAAACATGCTTTGAATCAGTCCAATACTTATGAAAGAGGGATTCCTACATGAGATAGAATTGTCATCACATATGGCAACCACATTGCATCCATTCCCACACCCATATGGGATACCCACAACCAGCACTACACAAGGTGCTGGTCGGTCTAGGAAAGGAAGAAATCTTAGTGCAAGTAGGATTTCTAATATCTCTCATCCAAAACGGATCCGATTCGAATCTAATTCGAAGCTGGTTCGAAATAATTTCGAAAGGCTGTCAATCCCAAACTCTTTAGGACTTTTATACTGATTATAAGTTGAAATTTTAGATCCAATTATACTTAATTAATTCAGATCTAATATAAAATTAATTAATGCTTAAATTCAATCTTTCATATGCTCCATAGATCATAGATCAGAAACTATTTATCTCCGGGATTGAACCTGAACCTCATATGTAGTGCTAGCTAGATATAGTCAACTCTTCAATCCCGTTTGATCCATAACTTAATTCTCAATCAAGTTAGCTTATATGTTCGATCAAGTCTAGTACTTCCAAATTGGACACATAAACATAGGTCAATACTTTTCTATGGTGTCTGACTTGTGTGCGTGACTTCATAAGTTCAAACACTAAGCTAGTAGTATAGGAATCGATTCCTGCACTAATCGAGATATCATCTAGCAATGATTTTCGACATCCAGATATGTTGAATTATCGTAAAAGAATATTTTAGAATCCATACACATGGTTACTGCATAATTCATCATTTTGATCCTGGATGCTTTGGAATGGTCTGAGGTTAACTGTCAACTGAGATCACTTCATCTACATTGTATTTCAACCTTTCAAATTCATCTCATGGATTATCCTGATCAAGATTTTAGTAAATTAAAATACAGCAATACATCAGTTTCAATAATCCGGAGGGATAAATCCCATCTTGATCTATACACAGACTTCGTAAGTACTTGACTGTACCCAATAGCCTTCCGTCACTGCATTAGAAATTTAGATAGTCCGACATCAAAGTACAGTGAGTTGCTTGCAAGTTACTATGATGATTTCAGATCAGAGGGATATTTATACCCATATGCTTTTGTGAGCAGCTCTTGATAGTCGAACGCTCAGCATGTGAGTTACTTATTTAGTAATGATGTACTCCTACATCTCACCTGTATGTCATACCAGTGTTACCACACTCCTTGGTTAAGAAGACAACCATCCTATATAGCACATAATGATCTCTATTCGATGAACATCATCGTCCTATAATAATGTATCATTTGGTCACGAACATGTTTAAGAACTATACGATAAATTATTTCTTTATCGTATACTAACATAGTTCTAAGGACTTCATCACTGCATAAGAGTTCAAGAAAGATGCAACTTTGGACTCGTTTGGTTCGTGAAAAAAATTTTTCTTATGGAAAGTTACTTATTGAGAATAGAATTTTGGTATGTTCGATTGACCATAAGAAGATGACTTATTATAAAATAGCTTATGTTTGGATAAGCACATATTTTTCTAAGAAAACTATGTAAAATACCTATTATATCCTTAGTAGATATAAAATCATACATTTTTACTTATAAACTTTATATAAATATAAATATTATATTATATTAATATTAATATAATATTAATATATTATAATTACTAATATATTAATATTATATTAATACAATATGAATATTTAATATAATAAATTTATTAAAATAGATATAAATATAATATAATATTAATATTAATAAAAATATTATATTAATATAAATATTAAAATAATATTAAAATATAATAAATATTAATATTATATTTATATAAATATTATGATAATATTAATATAATATTATATTACTATTTAGTATTTCTTCATAACCATCTATTGATATTTTACTAAATTTTAATTATAGATCTTAAAAAAATATTTTAAAAAAAGTATTACTACTTCTCATATCACGGAAAGTGCCAAAACCCACCTCTCCATAGGTTTCCACTCTCCATAAGATGTGGGAAGTAACTTCCTATGAAAAGTACATTTTCTACTCTCTTTTCTCTTAAAACTTCAATCAAATAAGATGCTCTTTCTTCACTTCTCAGGAAGTGCCTCTTCTCCCTTCACTTCTCGTCAACCAAATGAATCTTTTGTAATGAAAAATGTTAGAATAATTTTTATTCATTAATCAATAATTTATATACAAAAAAGAACTCAATTATTTTAAAATATAATTTTTAACATCTAATTTTGTTTGGATTAATTTTGAATGGGTCATATGCTCGTAGTGTTGGTCAGGCCCGTCGGATCGAACCAGGTTTGATACGGCCCTAATTTAGTGCGTGCGTGCACGGGTGTGTCTGTATATTTGAGAGAAAATCCTTCTCTTCTTTCCTCCAACCGACTAGAATCGCGAAAGGATAAGGGGATTCTTATTAAATTTTTTTCTAAAAAAAAAAAAAAAAAAAAAAAAAGAGGATAAAGAGAACGAAAAAGAATGGTCTTCAACTCAGCAATCCACGACCAGAAAGAATGCCTTCACGTTGCTTGATTAGTGATCACGAAGCCTGGCGAATGATGGATGGTATTAACGTAATTGCAGCCCGAGAAGAGGGCCTTTTGTTTTTTTATGTAGCAAATACGTGGAATCCACCACGCGAGGCGCTCCGCCACGATCCCACCACTCCTCGGTGTGCGGCTCGGCACGTGACACGAGAAAGGTTGAAGTCCTCAACCACGTGGGCCCATTAACAACGTGTACGTGTTCGGAACTGATAAGAGAAAAATGCTGTCCGCTAGACGGGAGCGTAACAGTGGATCTGATCACCCCAGTTCACGCCCTCCAGAAAAGACTTATACCCCTTGGGCCGCATTACCCTCACTTCTCTTCTATTTTTTCTTGTCCCTGGGATCATAAGTTGCCGGACGGCTGATGATTGCTCGATTGAATTTCCCACCGGGCCTCAAATCGATCAGCCGCCGTCCGATCACCCGAAACGCAATGTATCGCAGGAGCATATCGGTAATTTGATGCACTCAGGCGTTCTTTCTGATGTCACCCGTTTTCTCTCGTATAAAAACACCTCATCAATCTCAAGTCTCAACCCTTTCCTTTCCCAGCTAACAAATCCTTGGTTGAACCTTGCTTTCCGTCCTCGCAGTCGCAGAAATGGGCAGAAGGTTCTTCGTCGGTGGCAACTGGAAATGCGTAATTTTTCGATCCTTTCAACTCTCTTAATTTCGATCAAAATCGATTACCTGTCGCGCTTCATTTGTAGATCAAAATCGAAGCACTTAGATTCTTATTTTCTGGTTTGATTCACTCGGATTCTTTGTAGATTAAATCGAAGATAATCAGATCTTTGTTTTTCTCCCCTCCAAACACGATGATTGTATTTTTCTATTTCTAACCGATAACGTTATTAGATCAGCAGTAGATCTTAATAACGCGTCTTTTTTTCACTGGAGTTTTAAGTTTTGGCACAGGTCGATGATAGAACTTGAATATCGGGGAAAATCTTCTTCACGATTACTGTTTTTATATACGTATACTGTTTTACACGCTTCTGATTGCCATCGCTCAATTATTTTCCTATTGGATTAGCACGTAGAAGTTGTTGTTTAACTGTGATGCTGATTGGATGTTTGTACAGAATGGGACAAGCGAGGAGGTTAAGAAGATAGTCAGCACCTTGAACGATGGCCAAGTCCCCTCGTCAGATGTTGTGGGTATGGACATGTAGCTTATGATCTCGATCCATTGCGTGCTATTTTGTTTTAGCTTATTTCTGATTGCTGTTTTTCTGGCATCCTTGTTGAGATCGACTATGTAAGAACAGATCACTTCGGATGCTGATATTGTGGTTGCGTCCTGCTGTGAAGTTTTTTAGATCATCTAAATGTTTATTGTGGATTAGTGATATTCCGTTGATGCACGATCAATTTATGCTGGAATCCTTCATTCCCAAGAATATTTTAACCATCTCTACTCCATGACATGAGCTACATTGATTGTTGGGCAATGTAGAATTTTGTTTAATTTTATTTTTCCAGTCTATGATATCTCAATAATTCCTGGGAAACCAATGGGTTACCTAAAGGCAATTGATCCCTGTGAAGCTATGAAGCAATCAATCCCTTCCAAAATCATTGTTAGAATACATGATGGTAGATTTTCTAGATACTTTAATTTTAATAATACAAATTCTTAATGTAGAGTATCTTGGTGAGTGGTATGGAATCACTAATTATATGAAATTTAGCTCGTCATGTTGTTGTAGGATTTCTGGAGCACATAGACACAAATTAGCATAACATCTTGAAAATATTATCACTGCATCTATATTGCCAAGGCTTTTTCATTCTATTTGCTTTTTTATTGTTTAATGTCCAACCGTATTGCCTTCAAAGGGCCATTATGCTTATTTAATATCTTATTATGCTCTTCATCTTTTCTTGTTTGCAGATAGTGAGAAGTGGGACTTGCAGTTTTATCTAGGAACTTTTTTTTTTAAAGATCATAAATACATATTACATTTTCATATTTGATCAATAATGTAGTTATCAAATGCAGAATTACTTTATCACTACTAATACGTTGCAAATGGTCATCTTGTAGAGGTTGTGATAAGCCCTCCATATGTGTTTCTTCCTCTGGTTAAAAGTTCATTGCGTCCTGATTTTCATGTCGCTGCACAGAATTGCTGGGTAAAGAAAGGAGGTGCATTCACCGGTGAGGTTAGGTAAGATCTGACTACCCTATATCATCTGTTTCCCTGTCATCCATTTTTTATCTTGATTTTTCATAACAATGATGAATATTGCTGCTTGTTGTGCTGTGCTTTACTTGGAAAGCTGTGATATGTGGATGCTGGTGGTGACCATTGTTCTGATCACATTGTGATCATTTGTCTTTGTGGTGTGGAAATTGTTTTTTCGCTCATGGTGCTTGTATGTATGCTTTTGATCAGGTGAGAAAGACTGATAAAGCATGTGGAAAGGTGATGTAGATATTGTTAGTAGGATATGGAAGAGAGGGGATTGTTATGATCTTCTAAAAGGGTGATGCAACATTTGAAGAGAGCATATCTCATGTGGCTTGAAACATTATATGTTAGGCTATCACCGACGAATGGGAATGCTGGATGTTGCAATCATATGAGGAAGAGTGTTCATTGCCATCAAGAGAATTGTAGGCATTGTAAAATTGTTGAAGACCATTGATCATGGATGCTATCTTCACATGAGCATGTGTTATGCAATAGAATGGTTTATCTGAGGGTTTATGATTAAAAAGGTGATTGAAGAAACGTGTTATATAGCATTTACTAAAAATACCTTCAAAGAGTAGTATCTGTTTACAGAACAAAAATAATTAAAATCAGTTGGTATTTGGAAAAAAAAAAAAAAAAAAAAGCTCAGCTTGTCTACATATAATGACATGGAAGATTTACAATGGAGTCTTGAAGTGTAAAAGCTTCATTTTGACCTTTGAGTTAATGAGCCATACCTGATTCTTAACCTTCTGAGGCTTAGTTTCTGAATGCATGTTGTCAGTCTGACTTGTACAAAGAACTTCTAGGAGGATGCATATGGGAACCTTTTGCTATCAGTGATTGATTGCAAGCTGAATATAATTTCATGGCCATAAATATCAAGAATGTTCCACTGGACAAAATGTAAATTTATTATACTATAATGTGTCTATATCTTGTTTCTCTCAAAAAAAAGCCTATTTCTTTATTGTATTTGTTCAACCGACAATAAGACAAGAAAAAAGTGCCTACTTTCATTTATTAAGTATTGAAGTCCTAGGTCTGCTATTAACCCTGTGTTTCTTTTAGTATTTTTATCTTGGCTTCCTGTGAAAGGTCAAATTATCAAAATAATGCCTATGCTGAGCATTCAAGCTCTTGGTATGACAGCATGTGGACTTGTGATAAAAATCTTTATTAATTTGATTAAACTTTTTGTTTATGCAGCGCGGAAATGCTTAAAAATATCGACATCCATTGGGTCATTCTTGGACACTCAGAACGAAGACTCTTGTTGGGTGAATCAAATGAAGTGAGCTCCCCAAGAGACATACTATAGGGAAATCAGTTATTATCATGTATATGGTATTTGCATGTGCATTAACTAGTATTGTTTATGGTTGTATGCTCATTTATCTTCAGCGGCTATAGTGACTAGGATTTGTTTTATTGAATGTATTCTCTCTTTGACCTTAAGCCAAAAGTATATCTTGTTTGAGTTCATAATAGATGTTACGTTCAAATAATGAATAGATGTTGTGGTTTGGTGAAACCAAAAAAAACCTATGATGGTTTAGCAAGGATGCTAAGCAGCAAAGCATTTTCAGATTTATATAAACAATTTTTGAAATACTGTATCACTGTTTGTTGATGCAAGGTGTACGAGAAACGGAGAAAGGATTTGATTTTGATCCACTGAAAAGTTGATGCATGAGATTGATGAAAATGAAACAGTGCCAGTGTTGTAGTTTTCATTTACTGGTGTATCCAGCTTTTAGTGCTGTTTCATTAGATTCTGAATTTTCAATAATATTGCACAATATTGTAGTACGTTTTTGAGTCTTTTTCTGATCATTTGCAGTTTTAATATTTGCTTACATTACACCATTGTAGATATCTAATACATTGGAAAAATGTTTTTTCAAGATTGGTACATTAGGAAAATTATTAATTTGCATTTTGTAAACACAACTAGACTATTTAACTTCTCTTTCCTAAAGCGCTACACTATTTAATGTATTTTTAATTATTGTTTCATCATTTTACATAAAAAATAATGCACTAACAGATATTTCATCGAATTTTTAGACATTCAAAAATTTCTTATTTAACATGTACTCTGCATTTTTCTAATGGCAGTTTGTTGGAGATAAAGTTGCATATGCACTGTCTCAAGGGCTAAAGGTGATTGCATGTGTTGGTGAGACCCTTGAACAGCGGGAATCAGGAGCCACTATGGATGTAGTTGCTGCACAAACAAAAGCAATTGCAGGTACTGGGAATGTCCTTGAAAAAATCTACTCTCCTTTTTCTTGGTGTTGCTATTTCAAAATGTAGTTATATGCATATCTATTAGTATGGCTTATATAGAATGTGCATTGCAGCTGTTTTTCTTGTATTATTTCACTTTTTTTTTTGGAGTTCAAATGTAAGTTTATATTTGTCTAAGGGCTATTGGCGAAAGAAGATGATCAGATCTGTGCTAGTGAAATTTGTTTCTGGCTTGAAGGAATGCATGGTGTTAATACACTTTGAGAAGAATGAGCCAGCCATGTGTTTTGAATATGGTTTGATCATATTCAAAAGGCATGTGGAACGTTTCTTGTTCAAAGAACATCACATTGGAGAGATTGGAATCTTGTAAAATATGCTAACAGACAACGGTGTTTACATGTATTTTATTGAGATAAATGGGTTTCATTTTTGATTGAATAGTATCCTTATTCAAATAATTATAGCTCTTCTGAAATAATGGCATCCAGTTTTATAGCATGCAGTGAATGTGTCACCATTTCTTTATGTTTGATGCTAGATTGATTTGTTTTGCAGAGCGTATATCAGATTGGACAAATGTAGTTGTTGCCTATGAGCCAGTTTGGGCTATTGGAACCGGCAAGGTTGCAACTCCAGCTCAGGCTCAGGAAGTAAGTGTGATAGATGTTCTGTTATGTTACTTGCATCATCCTCTAGTAGGTGACTTTAACAAGAATGGTCCTACTAGTTTGCAAGATATTCATTCTTTATCCTAGGAACTTATGGCTTCACGTTGAGGCAAGTGCTCCACATGCCTGTGAAATATTTTTTTGCTTGCACGCTTGTGCTCCAGTGTTATCAAAGCTGGTGTAGGCATTGTTGATAGTTTTATGTCCAGTCCTAAACATTCTAATAATCTGCTTCATTTTAGTTGAACCAAATAATGTTGCTATTTTTTTGTCAGGTGCAGGGGCTTTAGTTTTTAAGTTTGATTAGGTTTAAATGCCCTAGTGGTTTCAATTAGGTTTATTGCTTGATGGTTGAATGATTCTATGTCAAATTAAATGTCATTCAATTGAATCTTCGTCAATGCTTTCAGCCCAACCTTGTAATAAATCAAACATATCACTGACCTCCAACATGCAGCTTGGCTTGTTCAGTTAAAATTTGCTGGCTTGATCTGTCCTTACGGATTAATTGAAAATCAACCTTTCTGAACAATGTTCTGGGAAGTGCTGAGTGAAACCCTAGAGACCTGATGGTTCCAGTTGGACCTGATTTAACCAGTTAGTCTGCCAGCTCCTATAGTAGTGATGCTCAGCGAATGAAGTTCCACATTCAGTAAATGCAAATAATTCATGTTATGTTGGATGGTACTGTGTTTAGATGAGAACATTACCACATTTGCTCCCGTGCCGAACCACTGATTGCTTATTGCCACACTAAGAATTCTACATGTCCAAGCACCTGTTTTCTCACATTCTTATGGCTCCAATAATAGGATGTTTGTTTGTGCTTATCATTTGTAGAAGGTAGCACAGTTATAAGTATTAATTATTGAAAAAGTTGTCATGTTCATAGGCTACTTTTCTGATTAATGAAGACCTTTTGCTTTAACCGTTTCCATTTAGTGGTGAAGGGCATATTTTATGATAAAATACCTGGTGTATCTAGCGATAACGGAAAAGGAATAGCATATCTAAAGCAATTTTCCATCATTTTGAAGGTTAAGTCCTCCAACTTTTCATCAGACTTCTATTGAATCGACTCTTGTTTATCATGCGGGACTTCTAGGTACCATTCTGGTTGCTAACATATGCTGAAATCAGAATTCTACCATTCCGTTATAAAATACTATTTATTTGATTGATTTTTTCCCCACTTAAAGGACATGCTTAATGCTTTTCACAAAAGAATAACTTCAGTGGAGCTTCACCCATGGTCATGCATCCCATGAACATGTATTTCTTCATGTTGATTAATTCTAAACTACATCTGAAGCATATATCATATGTGTCTAGCAACATTTTATGTGATGATTTCCTGCAACAGAAGTCTTTTATTTAGATGCAACTAAAATTTGAGGGGCATTTTTCAATTTGTAATACATCATGAGACTCCAATTTTGGGGAGGATTATTGTTCTTTCTAAATTCTTTCTCTACATGACAAGGCATTTTTGCTGAACTTCATCATTTAATTGTTCGATTTCTACTCATCTCAACCTTCATAATTTTGATGTTAGGTGCATTTTGCCTTAAGGAAGTGGCTGGAAACTAATGTGAGTGCACAAGTTGCAGAATCAACTAGGATCATATATGGAGGTAAATGTTCCAGCCATGTTGATCTTTTTAAGGAATTTCTGAAATATACTGGTATATATAATTCCTTTCTTCATTTTATTTAACACTATGAGTGAGAAATAACTAATTATGTTTTTTTATCTTTGAAGTTGTGAATTCACTGTTAGCATGGAATGTTAAAATTTTTTGGCTGCATTTCCATCTAAATGGAATATCGGATCACTGATAGCTGATAATGACTGCAGGTTCCGTAAATGGAGCGAACTGTAAAGAGCTAGCTGCACAGCCTGATGTTGATGGTTTTCTTGTTGGCGGGGCTTCTTTGAAGGTTTTTATCCTTTATTTCTTTATTTTTCAATGCATATTGAGGTTTACCGACAAAGCACCAACATTTGTGAAGAGTAGGCTACTCATGATGGTTGCTCAATATGCATACCATACTTAACGTTGTGTCTGTTATCTGTAAGGTTTTTAAAATCTTGATATATTTTATTGGGTATCTTGGTGGGGTGGCCGAGAGCCAGATGAATCAAGACGTTGTTTTATCTTGGCCGACATGATAAATGAGAAAATTTGGAACGAACTGAGACATTGGTCAATATTTTTGGTCTTAGATATAGAAATCTCAGCTGAAATGGTAAATCTGGATTTAGAATTATATTTAAGTATTGATTTGATATTTATTATTAAAGTCCGAATTAAAGAAGCAAGAAGCGATTAAAATATTGGCTGATATGAGATATCGTATATTGGATGATATCTCGGATTATTGGTTTTGTATTGACCCAATGCTGATACAAACTGAGATCTCTGCCAGGCAAGATGAAAATCTTGGTTGATCTGGTCCTTCTTTGCTTATGTGGGCTTGCCCCTGCCACCATTTAGTGCAAGTGTAAGAGTTTCTCGTTTTTGGTTGGAATAGCAAGGATGCTGTCCAAGACTGGAGCTATCAATCCACTAGATAGTGACCTTTGATATAACATAAAGCAAATACCGTCCTGGATTTGGTGTGCCTAACTAAGTTGATTGACTGCTATAATTATGCTGAACAGCATTCCTGATATTTAGAACATAATAACAGGAAATCCCACCTAATTTGCTAAACAAGCAGCAGTGTGTACTCTTACGGCTGGTAAATCCATTACGTGTTTTCTCACCCTCCAACCTTGTCACAGGCATCGCGTAATACAGAGACCACTGAAGAGTTTCAACTATTTTTGTTAATTATTCTAGTCTTCCAAGTTAGCATGACCTTTTGTCGTGTTGGTCATCCTTGCGTTCTCATTTTTGTCTGCTTCCTTTCTTTCACAGGCTGAATTTGTGGACATCATCAAGTCTGCTACGGTGAAGTCTTCCGCCTAAGGAGTTCACTCATGCTTATAAAATCTATCTGCAGGATCTAAGAACAGTATTCTATGTTTAACTCCCTGAATTTTGTCTGAAATCTTTTTGTGGTTTTTGCATGGTACTAGATGTGGGTTACAAATGCTAATAAAACTTGACAATGCTTTTTTGTGAACGTTGGAAGCATCAACTGATTAGTTATTCAAAACTGTCAAATGGACTTTTCCATATTAAGATTTTGCATCTTTAGAATCTTCATTCAGGTTGCTCATATGGCCGCACGGGGCAGGTTGGCCTTTGCCCTTGTTGCAAGAATTAAAATGCTACTATTCTTCATGACATTAATTTGTTAAATGGAACTGGACCATGATATGAAGAACCATGTCCTGATTGCTTAAAATCTTCTTGATTTATTATTCCATCCTGAGTAAATATCCTTTTTTGGTGAGGAGAAGTGCTAATTTAATGGAGAGAATTAGCCGTGTTCCATGATCCTCGGTGCCAATTTTATGGTTGATATGGATTCTGGGCATGTGGACGATGAATGCTAGATAATGTAAATTTTCCTATGGAGCACCAGCATGAGCAAAATGAATGGGCATACAAATTAATAATCCACTCATTGGCAACAATGTGTCATGTCCTCTAATAGAGTGTATGGCATCCAAAGAATATTAAGGTTCCAACTGCCCTGTAAATTAATAATCCAAGCACTGATAATAACGTATACGGCCCAGAGAATTCTGTGATTCCGATTGCATTATTAAGTAGATAACAATTCCTCGTTTTTCTAATACAATGATTCTGGATTATTAGTTCATATGGCATTGGATTTTGACACTAAGAAGTACCTCATGAGCTGACCGCTCCCTTTTAACTGTTCACAAATCTGCTTATCAGGGCATGTTTTACTGCAACCAATGGCCACAAGATGCCTGATTTTTTAATAGAATAATGCCAAAAGAACAAGTCCATGTGATATCCGACTTGGCTTTAAGGTGAGAGGATTTAACTGGTCGTAGCGTGTAATCCGAGCAGGAAAGAACATTGGATTCCTCTGAGCCAGTCCTCCATCATCAAGTACAGCTTAGAATACATCTTATACATTGTAACCAAGTCATTAATTAACTCAGGAACATGATATAGCAATAAGCTGCATGAATGGTCATAGCAATCAACTATTGATTGATGAACCAGTTGTTATGTTCATCTGTTCTAGCTGTTGGCAGATAAGACTCAATTATAAATGAGCGAGAGTAGACAAAAACCTTACATGATCAATGCTGCGACAGGGAACTCGAGGAGGCCTATTGCTGATTTCCTTTTTCTAATAGAAATTTTGCCCGTAGGCCGTAGCAGGGTTCATCACCTATGCACATGGTCCTTCTTATGGATTACTTAGCTGTTAATGAAGTTCTATGATAGAGATTCACTAAATTAAGAATGCTTGTTTCTACCAACAAAATTAAGAATGCTTGTGTCACTATTCTTTTAAAAAATAGACCAACTATTTAATATTGAATAGCTGGAATGCTCCATCCACATCGCCATGCGGTTGGGTGTATAAAACCATTTCATATTCACATTTTAAATTGAGAGACAGAACATTATATTTTGCTTACACAGATAAATTTTATAAAGATAATGAACAGTAGAGTGGTTAACATCTAACGTCATAAAATGACAAATTTTTAGTGCCTAATGACACTGTGATTACATCACTATGACCGAAATGGCGGACAACTGATTAATGTTTTGTGCTTTGGTTTATCATCTCCATCAATTCGTAGCACTTCTGTTAGATGCTTCATTTCAGTAGATGCAACATAAATTACGGGAAAGAATTATTTTAATGTTCCTAAGCACATGCAAGAACCTGTAATGCATGTAGCTGGCCAATATACTAGAATGCAATTCTGCATGGTCAATGAGAGTTTGACATATGCCTCGCACCATGCATCACCACTTAATACTGTAACCAGTTGATAGGCATGTTACTCTCAATATTTTAGTAGGAAAAAGTCAGTGTCTAATGGAATAAAAGTACCAAAATGACTGTTCCTCGAATCAAACACTTCGACCTTCCCCTTTGACCCAAGCACATCTAAATCCCCTCTCTGTTCTCCAACCTAACGTCACCAGCAAAATAATCCAATAGAAGGAAGGAGGCAAGTAAGAAGAGAGAGACATCATGATAAGGATAGCAGAGTCAAAAGGGCGCTGCCTGCCTCTGCCTAACTGCGAAAGGACGAAAGGAAATGGCTGTTTCTTATGGAAAAAAAAAAGCCAAGCCTATTACAAAAGTCCAATCTCGTAATCAAGGTGCACGCCAACACCAACCTATTATTATACTCCCTTCCCGATTGGGCCCCTTCGCCCACCCATTCTTTAATGGAGGAATAAATAAATGAAGAACCTGGGGAACAAAAAGGATAGAAAAGGAAGAAAAAAAAGAAGAAGACGGTATTGGTATTTAACAATCACACGCTGATCCCCATAGATTAAAAGATGTCTTTGAGGTAGAAAGCCCACGTGGTGGTCTCTTTCGGTGTGCCCCAACTAAATCCAGGATCTCTTGTAACTTAAGCCATTTGATCCACTTTGCGTATGCGGGTAGTTTTTGTTCATACTGGCCGATAATGTGGTCTTGCATATGTTTGTCATATATTTATATCTAATGAAATAAACAAGAACTATAATGCAACGATGCTTGTACTTGGAAAAGAATCGATCATCCATCCATCTAGTTGAAGCAACGACCTCAGCCTTAATTAATACTTCTAGTGAAAATCGAAATACACATTCTATTTCTTAAATTATGTGTTTCTCCTATTTATTTTTCTCTAGACTACTTGGTATAATTGACCAAGTTCCTATTTTTGTATATATAGAAGCTCTTAGATAGTGAACTAATACTAACCAAATTATTCTTTAATATTATCATAGTAGCAACTTCGCTAGCTATTAACAATCTTCTGCCCATCTAGAGAGAGAAAAGAAGAGAGAAAAAAAATAGAACAAAACAAGAAGCAACTTAAAAATATTCAAAAATTATTTATGAAAATTACTAATTATGGATCCACCATTGTGCGACACAAACACGAGTGTGATGCATGGTCGTAGGCGTCGATGTGCCAAGCATGATGCACTTCAATGAATCTTAAGTACAATTGAGGCAGCATCAATGTCCATTAGCTATCTTCCTTCAGCAGCCTAGGTCATGTTGTGGGTCTTCGTCCCATATCTGGCCAAACTTTAGTTCAGTGATCTTTCTACTAGGTGCAGAGATAACTCTCGGATCAGGCATTTCCCGTGAGTGCGCCTCCGGTAGCATGCACCTAAACTATCTGTCCCCCCAAAAGTTCGACAAAGTGGGTGCGGTCACACCGAATCCCGTGCTTCTCCTCCAAGTAGCAGCCCTCTTTTGACCCTTGTTCTTGGTTACGTAAACCACCAAGAATCCATGCCGTAATCCCCAAATGTTAGCTTTCCCCTTCCGAAAAGGATTACGCCAATATGGTAATATAATATGAACCCCTTGTCTCCTAGCGGACGGCAGCACCTGCGAAGAAGCCAGAACGTAAACCATCCGCTCACTCCCGGTGACTATATTCCACGCTTCCACCAACTACCCTCCCACGCCCCAGTCGCGGCTCGGCTGATGAGATGGTCACCGACGGTGGCGGAGCCTGACATCGAATATTAGAAGGATAAAAATAATTTATTAATAATTTTTTATATTTAAAATTATTATAAAATATTAATAAATAATTAATTTTATATATAAATAAAGATAAATAAAAAATATTATCTTATATCATTTACAAAATGATTTTGATTGTATAAAAATCTAAATAATCTCTTCTATATTGAAGATTGAAGAATAAATAAATAATTATTTTTTTAAAAAATTATTATTTTAAATAAAAAATTAATATATAAATTAATTAGATAATTTTTTTCAAATCGATGGATCCGTAATATATGTAAGATTAAAATATTGAGAAAGTACCGTATATATAAATATATAAAAAATAAATATTTTAAAATTTTTTCGAGCAATAATGGCCCTTCTCATCCCTCTTACACCTGGTCATTGACTACCCTTGTTCTTATTAGAGGTCAGATAAATAGAGCCATTATAACGAGAAACATATTATTATATATATATATATTAAATAAAAAAAATAAAAAATTGAACCTCTCCCTCAGAAAAAATTAGAAGAAAATTATCTCAAAAATTTATAATATATATATATTTTAAAATTATCTAAATATATTTAAAATATTTTTATAAATATTTAAAATTATTTTGAAAAAAAATATAATAATAGAAATATTCTCATTTATTGTCTCAATATTTTAAGAAATGTAAAAATTATTTTAAGAATACAAAAATTTAAAAAATATTTAAAGCTATCCATTTAGCATCTCTACATATTGGATGCCATTAGAAATATTATGAGGACTCTTCTCATTTTTTTTCTAAAAAAAAATCTATGAGGTAAAAATCATTTGAGGCCATTTGTTTAAAATTTCTTAGAAGAAAAGATTATTCCATAAAGCTTGCTTCTTAATGATTATAGAGAATGATATCTTCCATGTAGAAATTTCTTAATTATTTGTTCAAAATATAATAAATTATTAATTATTTTAAAAATATAATAATTTTATTAATAATTTTATGAAATATAGAAAAATTTCTTAATTATTATTTTGATCTCTACTTAAATTTTAAATGCAAAAAATTCTAAAGATTTACATTTTTGTCAGTGTCACCATATGTTAGAAAAATGTTTAGAACTATTTAAAATTATTTTAGAAAAATGTAATAATCGAACGGTGTCCATTTATAATCTTCATGTAGAAATTAATTTAGAAAATGCATAAATCATTTTAGGAATGTATAAAGTTTAGGAAATACATAAATTATTTTAAATATCGTAAACATATCTATATATATTCAAGTTATCTAAATGTGTTAAAAAATATATTTATGTATATTTAAGATTATTTTAGAAAGATATAATGATAGAAAAGTGTCCATTTATAATCTCCATATAGAAAATAATGTAAGAAATAAAAAAATTATTTTGGGCACATAGAAATTTTAGAAAATATTTAAAACTATCCAAATAGAATGGGAAACCATTAGAAATGTCACCAACTAATAGATTCTTCTCAAATTCTTTTTTTAAAAAAAAGGAGGAAAGAATTATTTGAAACCACCTGGCTAGAAAGTTTTAGAGGAAAAAATTATTTCAAAAAGCATGCTTCTTAATTATTTTAGAAATAATTTCTTCCTTATAGAAATTTTTTAATTATTTTTAAAATACAAAAATCTTATTAACTATTGTAGAAAATGTAGAAACTTTTATTTTTTCTAAATAAAAAATTCTTCCTAATTATTTTTTGTTGAGTTTTATTTAAATTTGATATGCAGCAAATTCTAAAAATTTATGTTCCAGCCGGTGTGGTTGTGATCAAAATGTTTGGGAAGATTAAAGTACCTCCCAGCGTTGTAGATTGATCATTAATTATTAAATATATTTTATTTATTATTGATTATTTATTTTATTTTAAAAATTTTCATTCCTTTTTATTATATAAACTTATATTTATTTTTTCATTAGCCTCCCGTGCATCGCGCGCGCGGATATCATTCTCGCACGATTAAGGCAAGAGGCGGCACGGAACCGGGTCCAGCGGAGACCACGGAGCTTCCGGTGCGCCGCCTGCCATGGCGTGTCTGTCCATCCGATGCCCATCCGACGGCGTAGGCTTCACCGACCCACTTCCCGGAAACCGGTTACGCAGAGGCAATGCCCTACGTACGCCACCAATAATCAATACGAGAGAAACTTTAGAGAAAAAGGAAAATCCAAAGAAACGGTACAATCTCGTTCACCTCTCCCACGCTTCATCTCCGACAAGTCAAAAACCGGACTGGAGTCTAAAAGCCGGTTCGATATCTGTGGTTACACCGGAAATTTCGGTTAGAAACATTTACCCGCACCATCGAACCGGACATTCGGATCTCATCCCCTGGTTTTTAGAAAGTTGGCGATTGTGTCTGGGGATGTATTCAGGTATCTTAAAGAGAGCAGATAAGCCCAGTCCCGAGCTGGGGACCGTCGGCCATTAATGCTTCCCACCATCCAACGCCGCTCACCTTCTCCCTCTCTCTCTCTCCCCATAAGCTCTCACACCCCCCCCCCCCCCCCTCCTCTCTCTCTCTCTCCCCTCGAGTTGGTGAGAGAGAAGGTGAGCCAGGTCAACCTTCGGGAAGGTCTAAAAGGATAGCTCCCAAGGGAAAAAGAAACGAGGGAAAGGGGGGAAAGAAAAAGGAGCCACCTTTGGGCTTCTCTCTCCTCTTCTTATCTCTATCCTTCTCTCTATTCGTGATTTCGGATCATTTCGCGTCTCCAATCTTTTTCCCGTGTTGAGTCGGAGCCTTCCAGGGAGGTGGGTTTCACGTGGTGGTCGGCTCGCTTTCTGGCACGCTCAGGGAGTTGCTTTGGTGGATTCATTGGCCTCACTTTCTATCGAAAAGAACGTCTTTTGGTTCGATTCGCTGGTTTTCCTCACGAATACAGCCGCGGGTTTTTTCTCGTCCTCTTGGTGGGGGCGAGGCTTATTAGGGGCATCCGAGGAGGGATTGGGTCTCGAAAGTTGTTCTTGATGGGGAATTGCTGGGGCGCTCAGGTCAAGGCGGAGAGCCCCTCCAACAACGTCTCTGCTTCAGGTACCACTAAAATAGATTCCTGTACCAATTCTCTAATACTAAAGTTGATTCATTTTCCAGTTCTTTTCTGGTTTAATTGGAGGTCGGAGATCAGGCAAAAAGATGGTTTTTATTGATTGGGTTCTTTAGGGTTCTATGGAGTACTGATTTAGTTTTTTTTTTCTTTTTGGTGGATGCTGAGTTTTAGGTGGGCTAAGTTGAAATTATGGTTTTATGGTCACTCCAGACTCATTTGGTCAATGCTAAAAGGAATTCCTTTTTTTAGGATTTTTAAAAGGATCATATCGTTGTTTCGTTTCCGCGTTGTGAATGACAATTAGGAGGTTCGGGCTTGGGTTGTGATTACATCTGTCTGTTGTAACTCCGGAAGCTGCCGGCCATAACTTTGTCTTCTATCTCGCGCAGTAGACGGAATTTCTCTATGTGGAAATTTGCGGTGTTGCCGGTAGGTTATGAGTGATTCAACCACATCTTATTTCCGTCTTAGCATCCATACCAATATTGTCGACTTTCTTTTTGAAATTTAACTGCTAATACGGTCATTTTTTAAAATTTATTGAGGCTATTTTAATGTGAGGAAAGTGAATTTCTTGTCCTTTTTCTAAGTATTGTGGATTTGATTTGCTGAAAGTTTGTTGTGATCAGAGTTGTGCCAGTCGAAATACATTTGGAGAGATCGATTTTATTTACTGAAAGTTTGTCGTGGTTGGAGTTGTGTCTGTCTAATTACATTGGAAAGATGGGTTTGATTTGCCAAAAGTCTGTCGTGGTTGGAGTCGTCTCGATCTAAATACATTTGGAAAGACAGATAGGATTTACTGAAAGTTTGTCATTGTTAGAGTTGTATCATTATAAATACATTTGGAAAAATGGAAATGTTTTTACTGAAGTTTTGCTGAAATTGCTTTAGACTTGAATTTGTCGATCCAGCTAGTAGTATTCTGAAATTTTAATGGTCATTTGAGACTTCATCTGGACTAGTGGAATTTTTTCATCAATTGGTTTGCTACTATGATACATGTCTAAAATATATTTTTGCCTTGAATCTGAATTACTAGTAGATATCATGTTTGGATGCCTAGGTGTGAACTCTAAATGCAGTAGTAGAGATGGAAAGGGAAGTGTTTCTAGCAGCCGGGTTTCTGCAGCATCTGTTCCTCCAACCCCTCGGAGCGAGGGTGAGATCTTGCAGTCGTCAAACGTGAAGAGCTTTACATTCAATGAACTGAGAAATGCCACCAGGAATTTCCGACCAGACAGTGTTTTGGGAGAGGGAGGATTTGGTTCAGTCTTTAAGGGATGGATTGATGAGCACACTTTTGCAGCGACCAAGCCTGGGACTGGAATTGTTATTGCCGTGAAGAAGCTTAACCAGGAAGGCTTTCAGGGTCACAGAGAATGGTTGGTGAGTATCCTCTTCTTGATAATTTAATCTTTTTCAGAAGTATTCTTTAAAAGACATTTGCTTAACTTTGCAGAATTGCTTAAATTATTTTCATGCATGTCTGCTGAAATGTGGTATACTTGCTCTCATGGATTGACAAGTGTGTATTCTGTTCTATGGCAAATTAGTTTTTTGCCCCTTCCAGTTCCTGGTTAACTCTGACACACAATTCTTTTTGGAATGTTGCAGGCAGAAGTTAACTACCTGGGCCAGTTGGCTCATCCTAATCTTGTAAAGCTTATTGGGTACTGTGTAGAGGATGAGCAACGGCTTCTTGTCTATGAATTTATGCCTCGGGGGAGCTTGGAAAATCATCTTTTCAGGAGTAAGTTCTTTCTGGACTACGTGCTTGCCTTTTGATATGCTTTAATAGTGGATGTATGAAGCTTCATGTTTTACTAGATGCTACATCATTCTCTTTGAGAGATGATATGGTTTGGCAATATTTCCTTAATGTGATTTATCAATCCTAATTATTGCATTTTGTGGGGATGCAGGGGGTTCACACTTTCAACCTCTCTCTTGGAACCTCCGGATGAGGCTTGCCCTTGGAGCTGCAAAAGGGCTTGCTTTTCTCCACAGTGACAACGCGAAAGTTATTTATCGTGATTTTAAAACATCTAACGTCCTTCTTGATTCAGTACGTAATGATCTGGCATTTTATTTTCTTTCAAATTCAGCTTTAATATTCACACTTAAAATTTATCCTTTTGGTCTATGTACAGAACTACAATGCAAAACTTTCTGATTTTGGATTGGCAAAAGATGGTCCAACTGGGGATAAAAGTCATGTTTCTACCAGGATCATGGGAACATATGGATATGCCGCTCCTGAATATCTTGCGACAGGTATATTTCTTGTACATGCCTACATGGTTATTTAAGTGCCCTCAAGCTGTTTTTATCTGATGCTTCGGGGAACTTGCTCTTGTAGCTTGACTTGTATACATATCTGCATGCTTGTGATGCTCGTGGAAATTTTCAGTTCTCCAGATTATTGAAATTGATCAATTATTTGGCAACATTTCATTGACCAAATGACTCAGCAAATCATACTTGTAAAATGAATTATTTAGATCATGGATTTATAAATTTTATGGCAGCTAATTTATGAAAATATTGTCAAGTTATTGAGGACTTTATCTGTTGCTGCTGCTGTTTCTTGTGTCAGTTCCCCTTGCACCCCCCACTACCATCTTCTTAATACATGCACTTGTGTATGGATTCACGTATATATATATATATATTTTTTTGAATGAAAGGGAGGCAGAGATAGCCACCCGGCTTTTATTGAAGATTCACTTATGGTATTGCATTTAAATTTTTCTGGAATTTTATGTATTCCAAAATTATGCCAAACTTCTGTTGAAAATTTTCATATTTTCCCTGAACTTGAATATTTCCTGTCGCTGAATTATTTCTGAAAGCCAATCCTGTGACTTTCTACTTGTATAGATGCGGATGCTCGGGGCCCTTTGCTTTCGAGTTGTTAAGTTTGTGTGTCAGCCAAACAATGTGAAACAGTGAGTATAGATTTGGGGTACCTTTTGAAAGAAAAATATATGAGCTGCTGGGTTGATTTGGCTCAATATGGTTTGTGTATGGCCCTGATGAGAGGATACCATTGTGCAAGCTGTAAAGGATATTGCGGTGCAAGCTGTAACCAGCATAATTTATGCAAGCTATACTTGACAACTTGTGTGTGTATATAAACCAGCAAATCGGGATGTACCAGTTATCCAAGGCACTGTTGGACGGCTAGATCACTCAGCTTATGTAACGGTAATGTAGGTTGCACAACTTAAATAATTTCAGATATCGGCATTGCTCATTGATGGAAAATATTAAATAGTAAAGAATCAGAAATATAGAATTGTTTTTTTTTTAGTAAAAAATATGAGGTAATGAAGTCAATGGGGTAAGTGAAGTTCTGTAGTTAGTATATGGTATCAGATCTCTGCGTCGTCGGTGACTTCATATGCACAGCCTGGATTGATGTAGACATGCATTTCTAACTCACATGCATTGGTAGCCTTCTAAATATACAAGTTGCTAATTATGTTTGGATAAGTGTGAATGCATTTTGTACGGCATTGAAGCATGAGGGTGTTATATGAGTGTATATTTTTAACACTGTTGCATTTTTAAAGGTCATTTGACTGCCAAGAGCGATGTGTATAGCTTCGGGGTCGTTCTTCTGGAAATGTTATCTGGACGGAGGGCTGTGGACAAGAACCGCCCACCCGGGGAGCACAATCTGGTGGAGTGGGCAAGGCCTTATCTCGCAAGCAAGAGAAAGATCTTCCGCATCTTGGACACCCGACTGGGAGGGCAGTACTCGCTGGGAGGAGCCCAGAAGGCTGCTGGTATTGCAGTTCAGTGCTTATCCGCAGAAGCTAAATACAGGCCAAACATGGATGAAGTGGTATCAGCATTAGAACAGCTTCAGGATGCCAAAGACGCTGGCAAAAATCCTCAGACCGAACGGAAATTGAGCAGCCAAAGCAGCAATGCGCAGAGGCACCACCGAAGAAGCTCGGAAGAAGCCGGTAATAGAAAGGGTGCTTATCCCAGGCCCTCAGCTTCCCCTCTTTATGCTTAGTGGCCCAAGCTGAGGGAAACTGCAACTTTATTTTCAGAGAAGGGTTAGGGGAGGAGGGGGAGTACAGGGGCTTGATCTTGTACCTAAGATGCTGTCTGGATCGCCTTCTGTTGCTGTATAGCTTTCTTTCTTTCTTTTTTTGACTGTATGGATTATCGCCTTTCCAAAAATCATGGATGAGTGCTTCTTAAATCACAATTTGAGGATTCATGATTGGTTTGTTGTAGCTTCTTGTTTACTGGAATTTGGAGGAGGCAATGGTGTGAGTCTATTTTTCCTCTTCCATGTTAGGACTAGGATTGGCTTTTTGTTCCATTCCATGAAAATGGGTTTATCTTCGTCTTTTTAATATCAGCTTTATCTGGGCCCAACCATGCAACCAATCCAATTGCCGGACCGTATCATAAATCGCCAACCCCTTCTTGACATGTGGTTTACCATGTTGGGGCCGGAAGCATTTAGCTTGCGTCTCGGGGAGGTTTGGCTCTCCGACTGGTTTTGTGACGCGGTTTTTGTGTACGTCTCTGTGTTTGGTCTTAACCAACATTTTTAGCGGCCTAATAATAAAGGTGAAAAAGTGGGAATCACTAAATTTAGCCCGAAGAATATTTATTGTGAATTAGCATTGGTTTCATTATAAACAATCAGAATCTTCGAGGCGATTTGAATAGCCTGGTGCATCGGCTTCTTAACATTTCAACCACTAATCCTAACTTCACAATTTAGTACTACCATTATCTTGATAAAAAAAAATGTTACTTTTATATCAAAACATACGATCAATTGGCTTACCATTCTTTGGATATTTATTTTTGAATGTGATAACAAAAACACCATAGATTTTTGTTCTAAACTTCTGTCTTGGTAAATAAGGCACCGATTCCTCCAACAAGTTTGAAGTGGGATTCACGGTTACAACTATATGTAAAGCTTTAAGAAGGCGCTTATCATGTTGAGCCATAGAACTGTAGAAGCGATCATGGTGAAGGCCATTGCTTTAATAAGGCTTATCATGTGGAGTCATAGAAGCAATCCATGTCATGCACCCATGGTACTATATTGGGCACCCCTTGATGGGTTGAGCCCATTTAAAATCGTGAGGCTGATCCCATTGGGTGCTCTCGATTTTGTACAAAGAGAAATTCTTTATGTATCGTAGGTGGTGAAGAACGTAGTTACCACCCGTGATGATTGGATCATGTATAGGGCCACAGTGCGGCATGTGAAAAAAAATTTTTTTTTTTTGGTCTCGTATGTGAACCAATCAACACGGGCGGTGCGTGCGGTTGTGCACTGCCCGTGGTCCACAAAAAATTTCACTTGTACAAGATGCTTATCACGTCTTAGCAGAGCTCCGCTCCTCAAAAGGTAAACACTGTGTTCTTGATTACCATTAGCAATAAGCCTTTAGGAATAACCATTACATGTTTAGCAGATACGTACGGATAGAAATTGGTCCTGAAATTAGTTTTTTAAAATCCATAAATCATATAATTGAGCTACAGGGGAAGGTAATAGAATAATGATTGCAACAACTAACAAGGATTCTCTACAAAAGAACAAAGGATTTGGAAAACCTATATGACTTTATAGCAAGAAGGTCTCCTATTAAGGAATTGAGGAAAGATTTTGAGATGAAGAAGAAGAGCTTATGCCACACTATTGCAGATCCCAAGCAACGAAGTCCTCAAGAAACAGCTAGTTGGTGGTGTCAATTTACATTAGAAGAAACCGTTTTGAGGATGCTGACATATTCTGTACCAAGCAAAAAGATCTCTGTGCAATCCACATTTAACATGTTGGAAAATGGTAAGAACCAGAACATAAGAATGACTTCTTCAGTTTGCTTTGCAAAATTGGCAGGTTTTAACTTCTGCAGCAGCTCGGGAACAACTTCCATAGAAGTCCACTGCAGCAGAACCTCGACCATTGCCCATCTAATCAAGCCAAAGAATGAATATTGGTTTGTCTAATGAGAGGATATCATTCAACTTGGTGGAAATGAAGCAAAGATTAAGGAGACTCTTGAAATTCTTGATGCACATTGGTTTGTAATTGTAGTTTTCTTACTCTCGTCGTTATTTCTACGTTCTTGTGTGACTTGAACACTATAAATCCAAAAGACTCCCAATATTCAGAATTGTAGTTGTTGCGGCCAATCGCCTCGTCGCCCGATCGCCGGGAAGCGTGCACCTGCAAAAGGAAGTCCGCACTGACCGGAGGCGGCTCCAGCGGGGACCCTCCGACGGTCAAGTCAGAGAGGTGACTGGGCAACAGTGAAATATAGACGGAGAGCTCGAGAGAGAGAGAGGGAGGAGCGAGCCTGCGTTTTTGGGAGAGACGGAGCGGATCGATCCCCCTTTGCACTGTTGCCCTTCCCGGTATATATAGTGGAGCTAGGTATGGCGCCGTCATTAATGGCGCGAACAAGTGAGGAACTGTCAACTCACTGTAGGCTGTCAGAGCCGCCGTGAAAAACGTCATGTCGCCGTGTGGCCGTCTAATCACCAGGGTTGACCCGGCTCTCGGCGGGACAATGCCCCTAGGTAACTGTGCCGCATGTCCGTGTCAGAGCTGACGACGTCTGGCGGCTGTACGGTGGTTGGAGGAGCCGACCGACCTAAAGTCGGTAGCCAGCCGAGTGGTGTCGGGCCCCTCCATCGGTCGGCGAGCTTCATGTAAGTCGGCCATATAACCTCGAGGTTCAGTCGGTCGGGATGGATACGCCCGACATACCCCCAGTCGGCGATGGGCCGTTGGACGGCCGATGGTCAGCCGCTGATGGCATCCGTCAGTCGGTCGCCCCGACCGACGATCGGTCGGTCTGTCGGCCAGTCGGAGTCGTCCAACGGAGGCGGT
Source organism: Elaeis guineensis (assembly GCF_000442705.2). Classification (NCBI taxonomy): domain Eukaryota; kingdom Viridiplantae; phylum Streptophyta; class Magnoliopsida; order Arecales; family Arecaceae; genus Elaeis; species Elaeis guineensis. Next base: position 2,757,055 of record NC_025997.2, on the reverse strand, counting down.
CAGGCCGTCAGCCGGTCGGGCGGTCGGGCCCTCCGACAGTCGGTCGGGCCCTCCGGTCGGTCGGTCGGCGGGCCCTCCGGTCGGTCGGGCCCTCCGGTCGGTCGGACCCTCTGGCAGTCGGTCGGCGGGTATCCCCCAACAGTTGCCCCCCTCCACTCCTAAGTCGAGTGGTGAGCTGGCCGAGGCTTCCATTCGGGCAGCAATCCTGGACGACTGGGAGTGGATTTGTCGCACATGTAGATCCGACCGTACTGCCGGATGATCCGATGTCAGACGCCTCATGAATGCCTAGCGATCCGGACGTCCAGTTGATTTCAGAAGTCACGTCGGCGTCAGGTGTCAGACGCCACGTCTTGTCGTCGTCAGTCGTTACGTCGGTGTCAGGAGATCGGGCGCCGGACGATACGGCGTCAGTCGATCGGATATTCGGCGCCGATCGCGGGAGAGAAGGCCGCTGTCAGGCTCCCATCGGGAACGCGAACCGGCGCGGGCGCGTGAATGCAGGACTGCGCCCCGCATGCCGCGTGTCAAGGTGGTTGGCCGGCGCCCCCTTCGGCATTTAATGCGGGCGGTGCGACCGTCCCGGGGCGGGGCGCGCCGAATCCTCCACCAATCGGTGGGCGCCATGCGTCGCGCATCTGCAGGTCTTCGGTCGGCGCGGAAGGATCTCGGCCGTCGGTCGGCCCTATATATATAGGACCCCCCGGACCCTGACCCACATTTGCAACATTTCGCTGGGGAAACTCTGTCCGGGCGATTTTTCAGTCGTCTCGGGCAGAGCTCTTCTTCGCTTGCGGAGGGTCCATCCGGTTCGTGGTCCCTCCTTCTCCTTCTTCCTTCCTTTCTTCTCTTTCTTCTCTTTCGGTCCCTGCATAATGACCAGGAAACCGACTCAGGGAGCTCGGTCGGGGAACCCGACCGACGACTCCCGATCGGCTCCGGAAGATGAGGCCTCCTCGCTTTCGGGGCCGAACGTCGATTAGCTTCGGGAGCACTATCGCATCCCGGAGCAGTTTCGGCTCTCCGCTCCAGGGGCCGGCGGTCGGGTCAACAACCCTCCGCCTGGCGATCTGGCGCTGTACGTTGAAGACCTTCGCGCGGGTCTTCGACTTTCGATTCCGGAGTTCGTCCGGAATCTACTTGATTATTACGGACTCTGTCCGGCGCAACTGGCGCCGAACTCTGTTCGTTTAATCATTTCTTTCGCGCTGTTGTGTCAGCTCTTGCCGACCAACCCCCGTGTTTCGCTCTTCCGGGCCTTCTTTGTGCTCCGACCCCACCCTAAAGCCCGAGGGTGGTGGCTCTTCAACCTCCGGAAGGGTCTCGCTTTCATAACTGATCTTCCGTCGTCCATTCATGGATGGAAGAACCAGTTTTTCTTTGTTTCCTCCTCTTCTTCTTGGGGCTTTCCTTCTCGTTGGGGTATACCCCGAACCGAGGCCAACGACAACAGTCGGGTGGATGCGGACGACCGGGAGGACTTCCACCGACTGAAGGACATGTCGGTATCGAAGCAGAGGGAGCTTGTTACCGAACAAGCTCTCTATGACGCCGGCTTAAGTCTGGTCCCCCGAACAGGTATCGCCCGATCCTCCGGCTTTTCTTTTTGTTCATCTTTTGGTCGGCTTTTGGTCCAGCCTTTAACTCTCTTGTCGGTATTGCAGGGACACCACCGAGGATGAGGCCGACGGATGCCGAGATTCGACAGTTCGCCAAGAGGAAGAGGCCAGCATCGGGGGCCGGCCCTTCGCGTCCTGCAAAGAAGCCAACCCCAGTCCCGCCGATCGTCGAGTCGTCGGCAACCGACCAGTCGGAGCCGGTCATAGCTCTTGCGGCTCCGACGGTCCAAGTCGAGGAGAGGCCGACTGAGGAGGCGGCCGAAGGAGTATCGGTGTCTTCGCCTATGCGGGTGGAGCCGGATGACGTTCGAAAAACCGAACATCGTCCGGCGGCGTCCGTTGGCGCAACGGGAGGCGCCGGGTCAAACTCCAGCATCCCGTCGCTGCCAGTCCCGTCGGTCGGGGCAGCTGATCGGGGGAAGTCCCCGATGGAGCCCACGGAAGAGGATAGGTCGGGGGGCCGGTCGATGCCTCCAAGCGCCTACTACCCCGAGGGTGCGTCGGCGTTGGCCGACCACGATCTTGCGAGGAGGTTGTGCCAAGGAATCCTCCTCCCAACCGACGTGGGGTTGCTGCGAACTCGGCAGGTGATCGAGATGTTGTCTCGATTCTACCCGACGATGGTCGAGGTAAGCTTCGGGTCCTCTCTTCCTCAGAAATTTTCCTTAGGAATTTTTGTTTATCATGCGATTCTGACGAAGCTTCCTTCCGCCGGTAGCTGATCTTCACAATGTCCGAACTGGAGGCCGGATACCGAAGGTTCGGCAACGCTCGGGCAGCCTTCAAGGAAAAGTCGGCGGCGGTCGAGGCTGAGAGGGCAATGCTGGCCGACCAACTTCAGCAATCGACCGACCGGGAGGCCAAGTTGGTCGACGAGGTCTCCCGGCTTGGGTCCGAACTCCGGTCGGCCAAAAAGGAGGCCAAGCACAAAGGTCGGGCCGTACGTCGCCTTCGCCGTGAACGGGATGGTGCCACCGCCGAACTCCAAGGTGAACGCGAGCAACTTCGGGCTGGCCTGGAGAAACTTGCGGAAGCCGAAGAGGAGTTGTCCATCGCCCAGGTCGATGCCGAAATGGCTAAGGCCGAGGCGGAGTCGGCGAGGCAGGAGCTTGCCCGTGCTGAGGAGGAGGCAAGGTCGGCGAGGGAGTCGGCCGATCGGGCGGTGGAGGACTTCCGGGCCTCCGACCGATACCGGGAGGAGATGCTCGAGTCGGGCTTCGCCTCATATCGGGTCGGGTTCGAGGACGGTCGGGACGCCGTCCATGCCTTGTACCCGGAGGTGGACGTCAGCCGCGTCGTCCCGCCGTTCGCCGAGGAAGGAGCCGAAGAGGAAGGAGCCGAAGAAGAAGCCGACCAGTCATCGGGAGGCGTCATCCTAGCGGAGGAAGCTGTCCCGGAGCAGGTGCCGACCGAAGCTCCTTTGCCGACTGAAGCCCACTCTTTGCCGACTGAAGGACATCCTTCTGCCGTTGACCCAGCGCTGCTCACGGTCGAGACGCCGATCATTCCCGATCCTCCGTTGGTTGAAGAGATCGACTAGGACGAATGATCGGCCCAGCCGACCGTCCTTCCTTTTTGTTTCTTTTTGAAAATACATGTAATCGGGCTTCGACCCGACTTTGTAATTTTCTTTCATCAATGAATAAAATTTTCTTCTTTTCCTTCTTGTTCGTAATGCCGACCATTGCTGCGATGCGGAACCTTAGTCACTAACTTAAGCAAGTCGCCGACTTACGTAAGTCGATAGGACTTCGACAATTTGCGCAGCCCCGAAGGTAGAATGCGTCCCGACTTTAGGTCGGCTTCGGGTAGTCGAAGTTGTCAGTCGGGTCCATCTGTTGAGTCGGGAGCCGACCGAACCTGGTAAAGGTTAGGGAGTCGGAGTTCCGTAGATGCGTTTAGTCGGTCATTTGCGTCGCAATGTCGGGGAACGATAGTAAGTCGGGTCCCCACTCTCCTGCGTCGGGTCGTGTATTCTCCGACAGACGGTAGCAAGCCGAATGTCGTTCAGCCGACCGAAAATCGATCGGCAAGTAGTGGGTGCGACTAAGGTCGCGTCGTGTGATAGACGGTGGTAAGCCGAATATCCCTCGACCGGCCGTAGCCTGGTCGAAAGTCGCGACAATAGTCGCGTGGGCTTTTAGCCTTTCTTCGGTCGGGGCCCGATCGGCCTGTCGGCCGATGGATTCTGCCCGAAAATTCGACCGTAGAAGGAGTATGAACTCCCGTCGCAACAGTTGCATCGGCCTTTGGGCGGATGTGTTGCCGAAAGTCGAAGGAGTGTAACTCCCGTTCATAAGAGTCCGTCGGCCCTTGTGAAGGTCCGACGAATCGTCGAAGGAGTGTTGACTCCCGTCATTGTAGATGCATCGGTCCGTGTAAGGGCCCGGTGTATCGTCGGTGCCCGGTCCACGTCGATACGTCGGGGCTGAGCGTCGATTGCTAATCGAAGAGTTAGAACTCCGATTTTTCAAACTGAACTTGTATTCCGACAATGGAGTTACAAAATTCACTGATAATACAGCTTCAAATTGTCGGCGTTCCAAGTTCGGGGAATGGGTTTCCCCTCAAGGGTCTCCAGCCGATAGGCTCTCGGCCCGAAGGTGTCCGCAACCTTGTAGGGTCCTTCCCAGTTGGGAGCCAGCTTCCCTTGGTCCAAGGGCTTCGACACTTCTGCCTTCCTCAAGACTAGGTCGCCAGGCCTGAAGAGCTTTGGTCTGACCTTGGCGTTGTAGTACCGGGCGACCCTCCGTCGGTACGAGGCCATTCGAATTTGAGCCTCGTCTCGCAGCTCGGGGAGGAGGTCTAGGTTGGCCCTCCGACTCTCGGAGTTGTCTGGCTCTTGGTACCGCTCGACCCTTGAAGAGGGTAGGCCGATCTCGAGCGGGATCATCGCCTCCGTCCCGTAGGCCAAGCTGAACGGCGACTCCCCGGTCGGGACGTGGGGGGTCGTTCGGTAAGCCCACAGAACGGAGCCCAGCTCGTCGACCCAGAGACCTTTGGCTTCGTTCAGTCGGGTCTTGAGTCCGTGGAGAAAGGTTCGGTTGGTCACCTCAACCTCACCGTTGGACTGTGGGTGCCCGACTGAAGTTAGTCGGTGGCGGATGTGGAACCTGGCGCAGAAGTCTCTGAAGTCTTGGTTGTCGAATTGCCGTCCGTTATCGGTGATGATGGTGTGTGGCAATCCGAACCTGAAGATGACGGACTTTTGGATGAAGTCCTCCATCTTCCGCTCGGTGATCTGCGCCAAGGGTTCGGCTTCGACCCACTTCGTGAAGTAGTCGATGGCGACAACGATGAACTTCCTCTGGCCCGACGTCGGTGGGAATGGGCCGAGAATATCGACTCCCCACTGAGCGAAGGGCCACGGAGCGATAATGGGAGCGATTTGGCTGGCCGATTGGTGCTGAATATTGGCATACTTTTGGCATGGCTCGCACCTTCGGACCAACTCTGCCGCATCCTTCTTCATGGTCGGCCAGTAGTAGCCTTGTCGCAAGACCTTGAAGGCTAAGGATTTGCCCCCCAAGTGATTCCCACAAATTCCTTCGTGAACCTCTCGGAGAGCGTAGTCGGCGTCGGTTGGCCCCAAGCACCTGAGCAGAGGGAGGGAGAATGACCTTTTGTAGAGTCGGCCGTCCATGATCACATATTGCGACGCCGACCACCGGAGTCGCTTGGCCTCCGCGGGATCTTCGGGACTGGTCCCGTCGGTCAGGTACCGGACGATCGGGTACATCCAACTTGGTTCGGACGTTAGCTGCTGCACCTCTTCGACCCGATCGATGCTCGGCTGCTGGAGATTTTCGACGAACGTCCGGCCCAAAGAGTCATAGGCCGACGTTGCCAATCTGGAGAGAGCATCGGCGCGGGCATTCTCCGTCCTGGGGATGTGGGAGATCTCGAAATACTCGAGGCGTGCCACGAGGTCCTTCACCTTCTGAAGATACTTGACCATGGTCGGATCTCGCGCCTCGAAGTCGCCCTTGACCTGCCCCACGATCAGCTGAGAGTCGGAGAATGCCCGGAGGCTGTCGATGCCCAGCTCCTTCGCCATCCTCAAGCCCGCGAGGAGTGCCTCGTATTCGGCTTGATTGTTGGAGGCCTTGAAGTCGAACCGGAGGGCATATTCGGCGACTACCCCATCCGAATTCGTGAGCAGGAGCCCGACCCCGCTTCCCTGAGCGTTGGAGGCTCCGTCGATGTGGAGTACCCAGGTGGAGATCGGGTCTGGCTCAGAGACCGAATCTCGTCCCGGGCCTTCAGCTCCCGACCCTAGGTCGGTCGTCGGGCATTCGGCGATGAAGCCGGCCGGCAGTACGGTCGGATCTACATGTGCGACAAATCCACTCTCAGTCGTCCGGGATTGCTGCCCGAATGGAAGCCTCGGCCAGCTCACCACTCGACTTAGGAGTGGAGGGGGGCAACTGTTGGGGGATACCCGCCGACCGACTGCCGGAGGGCCCGACCGACCGGAGGGCCCGACCGACCGGAGGGCCCGCCGACCGACCGACCGGAGGGCCCGACCGACTGTCGGAGGGCCCGACCGCCCGACCGGCTGACGGCCTGACCGCCTCCGTTGGACGACTCCGACTGGCCGACAGACCGACCGATCGTCGGTCGGGGCGACCGACTGATGGATGCCATCAGTGGGTGACCATCGGCCGTCCAACGGCCCATCGCCGATTGGGGGTATGTCGGGCGTATCCATCCCGACCGACTGAACCTCGAGGTTATATGGCCGACTTACATGAAGCTCGCCGACCGATGGAGGGGCCCGACACCACTCGGCTGGCTACCGACTTTAGGTCGGTCGGCTCCTCCAACCACCGTACAGCCGCCAGACGTCGTCAGCTCTGACACGGACATGCGGCACAGTTACCTAGGGGCATTGTCCCGCCGAGAGCCGGGTCAACCCTGGTGATTAGACGGCCATACGGCGACATGACATTTTTCACGGCGGCTCTGACAGCCTACAGTGAGTTGACAGTTCCTCACTTGTCCGCGCCATTAATGACGGCGCCATACCTAGCTCCACTATATATACCGGGAAGGGCAACAGTGCAAAGGGGGATCGATCCGCTCCGTCTCTCCCAAAAATGCAGACTCGCTCCTCCCTCTCTCTCTCTCTCTCGAGCTCTCCGTCTATATTTCACTGTTGCCCAGTCACCTCTCTGACTTGACCGTCGAAGGGTCCCCGCCGGAGCCGCCTCCGGTCAGTGCGGACTTCCTTTTGCAGGTGCACGCTTCCCGGCGATCGGGCGACGAGGCGATTGGCCGCAACAGTAGTCTTACATTTTTGTTTCCCAAAACAATCAACCTGGTTTCATCAAAGCATAAGCTTTTGTTAAATTTAGTGCACTTTTCTGTTTTTATACAGAAAAGCTAAATTATCAAGACTGAATTAGAGTATATACCCATGAATTTAATTTATTGATGTTAAGGCTCGAGCCCGTTGACCTTGTAGTGCTGCTGATTTCTTTATAATAAGCCGCTTCCCTCATATGAACAAATAATACTCGAACACATGCAAGTTTCTGCACAATTGCCACGTAAATCCAAGGAATTTAGGATGCTGAGAGAAGCCTCATCTAAACAAGGTCTACATGGCACTCTGCATCCAACACCAGGATGGAACATGATACACAGGTATAAGGTGCATGAGCAGCACGTGGAAGTGCAGCTCAGATCACTTAAATGTGATGATGGAATCAGCATTTTCTCTTAACTTCATTATCTGCCGTCACAGAAGTCGACAGATCTTGAACTTGATGTGGAAGGAAGACCTCAGATTTCAGGCTTGACTGTGTTCCCTGCACTTGATTCCAAGTGAAACTGCAAATGCTTGCCTATTGTATTATAGATTACATGCATTTATCAATAAATATTAATGATTCACACATATGGTAGGGAAAATATATTTTATTATGCTACTTGATTAATGAAAAACAACTCTATAATATCTGGTCCAGAACTAGAGATCTGCACCAACATGGTAAAATTACAAGCAACACCAGAAGATTAGAGATTTTAAATAAATTAGAAAGCCTTTGTATTCCTGATCTTGGCTCAAACCTCTAGACTTAGTAGTGAAACAATAAAAGGCAAAGGAGAGTTGAGGTTTCTTACTAGATATATTTTAATCTAGATCTCATTACATTTAGAGGATCTAATTACAAAGAAATTGAAATAAATTTTACCGGTTTACTATATCTAGTTACACTTAATTTCGCTAGTGGAAGAAGTCAACATCAAGATAGCCAAGAAATAATACTTTTAAGTATCCATGGCAACGTTTAAACTAATTCTACTGCTTCCATTATATGCCAAATTGTTACCCTTACAAAATACACTTGATTTTTTGACACTATCAATGTAAAGACAGGCTCATTTTGAAGTTGAAGAACATAGAAGGAACCTTAAAGGCATTTCTCAGATGTTAAAGATACCTAAATGTTAAAAGATGTCTAACTGATAGCTCGTAGGAAGCGCTTGAATAGAGGTTCTAGAATACAAATAACTGAATATACCTGTCATAAGCGACACAAACTTGACTAAGGAGGAAGTCTTCATGATGTCTTTGTGGATAAACATTTAAAGATCTTGTATGTCTGTTATTCCGCAGTCTTTGCATTTCAGCACGAGAACTGAAAATAACTTAAGAGTCTCATATGCATGTCTTCCATTGTCAATAAAAAGATTTGCATCATTTTTGACTTGTTAGATTGTTATCCACAAAGCATTTCGGTTCAACTTTTGATACCAATATCAGCATAAAATGTTCCCAACTAACCTTGATCACTTGTGAGTTCGGCCGGTAGATGGGTCACGATGAGAGCTTGAATGAGTTGTCATAGGCAGCTCCTCCTGTCCTAACACATCCATCATGCATTTTCAATATTTCTAAGCACAAAAAACAGAAAAGCAAAGTTGTTTACCTTGTTTTCTTACTCAGTAGCCATTAGATAATGATATAGGAAGCCAAACATGAACTATAATGCACAAGTGCAGACATGAAACTTTGCTAGAACATATGCAGAAATTTTAAAAAATCAATATCGACAATCATCAAAGCAAGCAGCATAAAAATGAAAACAGGTTTCTAGTGTCAAATATTGGCAGTAGGTTGTCTGATATGAAACAGAATTTTGAGCCCCACAAATGTTCGTGTTTCTGCAGCTCCCCATCTTCTCTTATAGTAGAGCTTAAGATAATGAAGCACCCATTACCACAGCTAGAGAAACTCAACTGTTTGATCCTTCCTACAGCTGAGCTATCTGTCAACCTTGCTAGATAAAAGTATAAAATTACTTGCTTGGGTGATTGTTTCCATTTTTCTTGTTCTTTTCTTTTTTTTTGGTTGCACTTACAGAATGTTGGTGGCAGGAACTTAGAAAAACATATCTGATTACTAAGTGGTGAACATGGCAAACATTAAGAAGAGCACCACCTGAGGTCGAATAAGAGAGGGCCAAAAAATATATCTTCAACGTTTCTACCTTATATCTCAAATTCCTAATTCTCCCTTTAAGAATCTCAAACATTTTACTAAATGGAAATGACCTGGACAGAAGTGTTGATAAATAGTAAACCACACATGCTTCAAAATGTCATTTTGTATACAAATTCCAACGAACAAATGATTAACGATGAGATGGTTATATGTTAATGCAACTAGAAAAAAAATAAAAACCATGATTTATCACATAATAACTGCATGACAACAGCAGAAATATCAAGAAACATTTGAGGGAAGAAAACTTGGTGCCTATACAAGTTTTAACCCACAAAAATGGACTGTAACCCATCAAGTTTGGCTGTCCGGTCCTTTAACAAGTAATTGCAAAAGCTCTGATGCCAATTGTTCATGGATTTAACAAATGCACCATCAAGATTCAAGAATAGTGCAGAAGAAATAACACAGGTGGTGTTAGTGTTTACCATCGAAGGAAGAACCACAACTGCCATCAGGAGAAGGTGATCTGTGAGAGCAGATTCTAGTATTAAACATCAGGATCTAAATATGAGAGACTAAGAAATGAAGAAAAAGATATTGAATTACCTGTGTCTATCTCTCTTGAATTTCTTTAGCCCTATTCTCCAGTCAGAAGTGATTTTCACAGTTATCTTCCTGCCACTATAAGTCATGCCATCCATGTACGACTGGGCCTTTGAAGCATCATGAGGGTCTGCAAACTGCACGAATGCTGTTCTTTTCCTGCATCAGATGTGCCAGACTTCATTCTTAGAAAACAATGACAACACTGGTAAGTCAAACTCGAGAGGGGGAAATGCAACTATATGCTATTTTACTGTCACATTGAGAACACAAACTGCACTTGCATCATAAAGGTCCTGGAGTATTTAGAAGTACTTTGTAGCCCAGTTTCTAGTGTCTGATCGGCACTTCTACTACAATAACCATCCACATTCCACAGGGAACTTCATAATTTCATATGACTTCAGATTCTCGACTCTTTTGTATGTGTAGCACTTCAAATCAACATTGTCCCGACATCTCATGCAATTTAATGCAAATATGCAGTTGGCCAGCATTCTATGTTCTCGTCAACAAACTTATATTGAAGTGGGTTTCAAACTCTTCAAAGACAAACTTCCTTATTCACAAGTGATTCTAAGTCCTCATCCAAATAATTAATTTTGCAATTGTAAACAGTAGTTTTCATAAAAGTCAGACCTGTATGTATGTCAAATCATCATCCCTGAGAACTAGTTTTGTTGCGGCCAATCCCCTATTGCGCCTGTCGCCGGTAAAGAGCACCTGCAAAATGAAGTCCACACTGACCAGAATTGTGTCCGATGGGGACCCTTCGATGCTTAAATCAGTGGGGAGTGGTAAACAGCAGATAACTATTGAAAGTAGCAGAGTATCAGTTCAGAATTGTCTTATCAAATGCTATTCATTTACCTCCTTTTATAGACGAGTAGTTGGTAACTATCTGTAACGGTTAGACACATTAGTCCCACTCGTTCTGGCATTATGTGATTGTAGGATGGGTGGTTATACCCCTCATTGATTATATTTTGACTATTATGTACTTTCTGCACGGGTAATTTTCGGTAAACCGACTATATGTCGGTAATCAAAGTATGTCGATCGTATGTCGGTAGTCGTGGAAGTCCGAATGAGCATCGGTCGGTAACTTTGATATACCGATGGTTATTGGTTTAAGATCAGCTGAATTATCGTGGTTGAGTTTGTTGATGGTTGAGGTTGGCCGACTGTCAGTCGGCCAATTGATTGACAGTCGGCAGGTCGTGCTTATCAGACCGATCGAAAGTCAGAATTGGAGATTCGGTTGAATTGCCCTAACAGTTGCCCCCCACTCTCAAGTCAAAGTAGTTTGACATGTGTGTTGTCACGTGTTCTGTCACGTTGGACAAAGAAAGTTGTCACGTGTTATCTCGAGCCCCGATTCGACTGCGGACATTAATGATTTTTTGAAATACGAAGGATCTCTTGTCGTTTTATCGCTTTGATAATTGTGAGATTATCATTGGAGTGTTGCTTCGAGAAGATAGTCCGTCATCCGAAAAATTCGGATAATTTAATTTTGGCTAGTCGATTTCGGCCACATGTCCAAATGTTATTGGCTCTGCACCATTCACGTGGATAGTGGTGAGGTAGCGTGATTTGAGAGTAGGTATGTCGAACCATTCGATCAATGATCGATTTTGATGTAGCCATATGTCGACATCTGAAAAAATCTTGATTTGAATAATTTCATCCAGATCGTTGAGGGGTCCTATATATATAAAGTCACTTTCATTTGGACTTTCTGCTTTTGCATTCGTTGTTCTCCTCTGCAATAGAAGGTTTTGCCCCAATGTTGAGAGCTTTCGAAGTTTCTATTCTTTGCGTTATATTTAGCTTCAGGTCGAGTTTCCATTCCTTCCTCTTAGGTTTTTCTTCTTTTTTTTCTAGGTTCTTTTATTTCCAATGGTAAGTAGGAAAATGAAGGCTTCATCTTCTCGGGATAGTCGGTCGGAGAATCTGACTGATAACTCTTCTTTGGGTCTGGAGATGGAGGTTTCCTCCTTGTCCGGATCAAATGTCGATTAGCTCTGGGAACAGTATCGTATCTCGGAGTAATTTCAACTTTTTACGCCTAGTCCGGATGGTCGGATGAACTCTTCTCCTCCAGATCAGATTGCATTCTATGTCGAGGATCTTCGGATTGATCTTCGATTTTCGATTTCGGAGTTTGTCTGAAATCTTCTTGATTATTATCAACTTTGTCCCACTCAGTTAGCTCTGAATTCCATTCGACTAGTTATCAGTTTTACGTTGTTGTGTCGTCTTACCCCGACCAACCTTCGCTCTTCTCTTTTTTGAGCTTTCTTTGTTCTTCATTCTCATCCCAAAGCCAAGAGATGGTAGTTTTTTAACTCGAGGAAAGATCTTTTTCCATCTCCGATCTTCCATCGTCCATTCATGGATGGAAGAACTATTTTTTTTCATTTCTTCTTCATCTCCTTGGGACTTTCTTTCATGCTGGGGTGATCCGAGAATCGGCCCCAACGAACATAGTCGGGTTGACATCATCGATCGAGAAGACTTTCTTCGACTTAAAGATATGGAGGTTCCACTGCAATGAGAGCTGATGACAGAGCAGACTTTTTATGATGTCGGATTTAGTTCGATAACTTCTTTAGATATAGCATAGTCAGTCTCATCATTTTTTTTGTTTGTTTTTGAATTTTGTACTGAACTTTATCTTTTGATTGCAGCCATGCAGACAAGAGCACGAGTTTCAGTTGCCGACATCCGCCAATATGCTGCTAAGAAGAGAGCAGCGACCGATGCTGGACCATCCCGACCATCGAGAAGAAGTCGGGTCGAATCTCAGTCGGTACCGATATGGGAGTCCGACGTTCCGTCGGTATCGACTCTCGAGTCGATTATTGCATTATCGACTCTGACAACACTTCCTTCGATTGACGTGCTGTCAGCTGGAGTCGGAATGGTGAGAGATGAAGATGCCATGTCAGGACCATCAGCGGCTCCATTAGTGGGGGTTCGACCGAATCAGCAGTCACGATCGAACCAAAACTTTCAGCTGCTGCGCAAGTTGTTCTTCCAGTGGAGCGGTCTCGGACACAGTCAAGCACTAATTTTGTAACAGTTTCAAGTGAACGACTGCAAATTGGGAATCGGAGAAAGGCGTTGGCTACTTCTACTGATAATGGGTCATCTGTGGGCCTCGCCATTCTTTTTGACATCCAAATCTCTGTCGGTGAGTCAACCTTATCCAATCCATCATTGGCCAGACGATTCATCGAAACTGCACTTCTCCCGACTGATAAGGAGAACAAGAGAAATCAGATAGTGTCCAAAATATTTTCTTCATTTTACTCGACAATGCTTCGGGTGAGTCAATAATTTTTTTTTCTTTTCTTTTCTTTTTTTGATCCGACTTGACTTGTTGTTTTCTTTCAGTGGGCACACGATATGTACGCTTTAGAGAGCAGATATCGAAAAATCATCGATCTACATTGGGCATGGATGGACAAAATGGCGGCCGCTAATGCCAAAAAAATTGCTACCGTTGAATAACTTCAGGCAGCAACTGAACGAAAGAAGATGCTCCAAGAAGAGATCTCCCGTATGACGGCCGACTTACAGTACTCTAAAGCCGAACTTGAGTCGGCTTATCAGAGCATTGCGTCTCTCGAATTTCGGATCAAAAGCAAGAAGCATTCCATTAGTCGGCTTCGGAGAGAGAGAGAGATGGATGCATCGAGGAGCTTGAAGCAGAGCGTAGGAGGCATCAGGCCACCATGGAGAGGTTGGCACTGGCCGATGCAGAGTCGACCTCCATGAAGGAAGAAGTTGAGTCGGTGAGAGGTGCTCTGAGTCTGACTATCTAGAATTTTAAAAATTCACAAAAATTCAAGGATGAAATTCTCGAAGACAGATTTGCCTCCTACTGCATCAGATACGAGAATGACAGAGATACAATCGGAAGACTGTATCTGGACTTGGACCTGAGCAGCATTGTCCCTCCTAGTTCGGGAGAAGAGATTGTTGAGGAGACCACCACACTGACTAAAAAAGATGCACCAACTGCACTAGAACCTGCTCTAACCATCGAACTAGCTCCAACCACCGAGGTTGTACCGGAGCAGGGTGATGAAGAAGCCGACTGGTGATTGGTATATTTTTTTTTTGTCACCAGATAGTCCAATTTTATAATCGAACTTTGGATCCAATTTTGTAATCTTTTTTTAATGAATGAAAAGAAATTTTTACAAGTATGGCATCTCTCTTTACACTTGTACTTTCAATGTCGTTGAATAATAGTTGGATTTTCGATCATCCATCAATGAATTGAATGTCATCTACTAATCGTAGTAGAGTTTGTCCGCTAGTCACGTGTTAGTTGATTTAGCTTACATACTTTTTAAGTATCTGATAGACAGTGATAAGTCGAATATCTTTCAACTGACCGTAATCAAGTCGGTGTATTTTCTATTCAATCGAAGTCGAGTCGGTATAATATTTTGCTTAGTTAAAACTAAGTCAGTATTTGACTAAAGTCGATTTTTACAATAAAAAATTGAGATATAGTTGGTAAGTCAATTTTTACAATGAAAAATTGAGATATAGTCGATACAAATTGATCGATTATTTGTTAGTCTAATGCTATTTTGTAGATAACTTATGGATGACTAAAGCTTTTATGATTCTGAATCCCAACATTTTATTTAGAATGTCATACATGTGAATAGCTTTATTGATAGTACATCTTCAAATTATCAGCATTTCAAATATGAAGAATAGCCATCCCATCAAGGGCTTCTAATCGATATGCTCCTGGTTAAAGTATTTTGATTATTCTGAAGGGTCCTTCTCAGTTCGGAGATAATTTTTTCTACTCTAGAAGCTTTGAAACTTTAACTTTTCTTAAAACCAAATCTCCTGGATGAAAGATCTTTGGTTTGACTTTTGCATTGTAATACTGGATTATTCTTTGCCGATATGCTGCCATTCGAATTTAAACTTACTGTCGGATTTTTGAAAGTAAGTCTAGATCGACTCTTTGATATTTAGAATTGCTCGACTCATCATACTGCTCGGCTCTTATTGATAGTAATCTGATCTCAAGTGGAATCATCGCCTCCATACCATAAGTTAGATTGAATGACGATTCTCTTATCGGTATATAAGGAGTTGTCCGATATGCTCATGAGATTGGATATAATTCTACCATCCAGAGATCTTTAACTTCATTCAGTTTGATCTTGAGACCATGCAGGATTGTTCGATTTATTATTTTCACTTCATCGTTGGATTGTGGATGGCCGACTGATGTGAGTTTGTACGTAATATAAAATTTTATATAAAATTTTTTAAAGTTTTGATTGTCGAATTATCGATCATTGTCGGTGATGATGGTGTGCGGTAGACCGAATCTATATATGATTGATTTCTGAATAAAATTTTCTATCTTACTTTCGGTGATCTGTGCCAAAGGTTCAGCATCTATCCATTTGGTGAAGTAATCAATGACAACTACTATAAATTTTTTTTGATCAGATGTCGAAGGAAAATGATCAAGTATGTCGATTCTTCATTGTGCAAAGGGTCATGGTGCAATAATTAATGTCAGCTGGCTGGCTGGTTGATGTTGTATGTTAGCATACTTCTGACATGATTCATATCTTCGGACAAGTTCAACTGTATTTTTCTTAATGGTGGGCCAATAATATCTTCGTTGCAAGACTTTATAAGCCAAAGATTTGCCCCCAAAGTGATTTCCATAAATTTCTTTATAAACTTCTCAGAGTGCATAGTCGGCAACTACTGGTCTCAAACACTTTAGTAAGGAAAGAAAGAATGATCTTTTATAAAGTTGTCCATTCATTAAAATATACTGTGAGGCCATCCACCATAGTCGTTTGACTTCTGAAAGATCTGTAGATAGAATTCCATCAGTCAAATATTGGATGATCGGGTCCATCTAGCATGGCTCGTCATTGATTTGTAGCACTTCTTCAACTTTATCAATTTTCGGTTGTTCAAGACATTCGATGAATATCCAATCCAACGAGTTGAATGAAGTGGTTGCAAGTCAGAAAAATACGTCAGTTCGAGTATTTTTTATTTTTGGAATGTGAGAGATCTTAAAATATTTTAGAGTCGACGTAAAATCTTTCACTTTCTGAAGATACTTCATCATAATGAGATTTCGGACTTCAAACTCGTCCTTAACTTGTCCGATAATTAACTGTGAGTCGGTCAAGACCTTCAAGTTGTCAATATCAAGCTCTTTGATAATCTTCAAGCCGGCTAGGAGAGCTTCATACTCGATTTAGTTATTTGAAGCTTTAAAATTAAACTGAAGGGCATATTCGGTTACAATCCCTTCAAAATTGGTGAGAATGAGACTGGCTTCACTGCTTTGTACGTTGGATGCTTCATCAATATGTAGCACCCACATCAATGTTAAGTCAGCCTTGAGAGTTTCAACTTGCTTTAATTTATCATTGGGTTCATCCTCAGAGTTATTGTCAGATATAGTACACTCGACGATGAAATCGGCCAAAACTTGTACTTTCATTGACGGTCGTGGACGATATTGAATATCAAACTCACTGAATTTTATTGCCCACTTTGTCATTTGATTTAAAATATTAAGTCAGTATAAAATTACCTTCAACAGCTGATCTGTCAAGACGACTATAGAATGTGCTTGGAAATACGGATGAAGTCGCTGTGATGATATGATTAGAGCGTAGATCATCTTCTCCGCTCTTGAATATCTTATTTCAGCATTATGAAGCACCTTGCTAGTGTAATAAATTAGTCATTGAATTCAATTTTTATCTTCTTGGATGAATACCGAACTAACTGCTTCTGTCGAATTGTCAGATAGAGATACAAAGTTTCTCCAACCTTTGATTTTGTAAATAATGGTGGAGATACCAGATATTTTTTTAGATCTTCGAAAGATTATCGGCGCTCATCTGACCATGAGAAGTTTTTGCTTGTCTCAAGATCTTGAAGAAAGATAAATATCTGTTTGTCGATCTTGAGATGAATCGGCTAAGTGCGGCGATCCTTCCATTGAGTTGTTGTATCTTTTTCTTAGAACTTGGATACTTCATATTGATGATAGTCTTTATGTTCTTAGGATTAGCTTCAATTCCTCATTGTGAGATAAAAAATTCAAAAAAAATTTTAAAAGTTACTCCGAATGCACAGTTAGTCAGATTCAATTTCATCTGATGTCGTTGAAGTATGTCGAAGGCTTCTTTCAAATCTCGAATATGATAAAAAATTTGAGGGCTTTTCACCAGCATATCATCAACGTAGACTTTCATATTTCATCTGATTTGTGTCTTTAATAGTTTGTTGACTAGCTATTGATAAGTAGCTTCAGTATTCTTTAAATCGAATGGCATTACTTTATAACAGTAGATGCCTTTGTCGGTTACGAAGGCAGTGTGCTTCTCATCTTCGGATACCATCCGAATCTGATTATAGCCCGCAAAGGCATCGATGAAGCTTAAAAGTCAGTGTCCTAAAGTCGCATCAACTAGTTGGTCGATCTTTAGTAAAGAAAAATTATTTTTCGGACAAGTTTCATTTAGATTTGTGAGTCGATGTAGATTCTCTATTTTTTATTAGCTTTTCTCACCATCACTATATTGACGAGCTAATCAGGATAATTGACTTCTCTGATGAAGTCAGCTGCAAAGAGCTGTCGACCTCTTCGTTAATGACCTTCTGCCTTACAGAAGCAAAAGGACTTTTCTTTTGTCTCATTGACCTAATTTTAGGATCAATATTCAGCCGGTGGATTATTACTTTCAGAGAAATTCCTGACATATCGGTTGCCGATCAAGTAAAAATGTTGGCGTTTGCTCTTAGTAGATTCATCAGTTGTTGTCGCTCCGGATCAAACAATTATGATCCAATTTAGACCATCTTCTCAGGATCTTCTTCTTTTAATGGGATAAAAATCAGTTGCTCAGCTGGTTCACCCCTTTCTTCATTTTTTTTTTTGGTCCAATTTATCAACGGACAAAAAGTCTTCAGATTGATTATTTTTTGTAAAGATCAGGAAGCAACGTCAAACAAGTTGTTGATCTTCATACATTTCTCCGACTCCATTTCTTATTAGAAATCGAATCAATAAATGGTATGTTGACACTACTGTTTTCAGGATATTAAGTCCAAGTCATCCAAGTATGGCATTGTAGGCCGACGAAACTCGGATGACTGTGAATATCAGAAGAACAGTACTTTATCGTGGATCTGTTCTCATGATTAGTAGGAAAGTAATTTTTTCTTCCATGATAACTGTATCTCTAGTAAGACCGACTAATGACGTCGAGACTCTTCTAAGACGGCCAGTCGATAGTTGCATTCGAAAGAAAGTCGAATAAAAGAGAATATCAGTTGAGCTTCTATTATGCATTAAATTTTTTTTTACATCATAGTTTGCTATCATCATCGAAATGACGACAGCATCATCATAGAGAGTTTGTATTCCCCTAACATCATCTTTCGAAAAAGAAATTACATCGTCAAGTCATCGTTTCTTTATCGATTCTTCTTCGAAAGTTGCCCCCCAATCCTTCGGTTGCCTAGAGACTATATTGATCACTCCCACCGTTGGTCGATTATTGATCATTTTTTAAGCTTGTGGCTGAGGCTGTTGGTCGGTGGGAGGTTAAGTCGGATGATCTCGTCAAAATTTTTTAAGGTAGCCATGTCAGATCATAGCCTCTATTTCATCCCTGAGTTGAATGCACTGTTCGGTATCGTGACTGTGATCATGATGAAATCGACAATACTTCTTCATGTCACGACTCTTCGGTGATGCTTTCATTAGTGAGGGATGTCGTAGATACTCCTCTCCTTCGATCTCCATTAAGATTTGCGCACGAGTAGAAAGAAGAGTATAAGAGTCATACTTGTTGCCATAGTTGTTCGGTCTTGAACTCCATCGATAGGGTGAAGCTCGCTTATTGATAGTTGACCGATTTGATTCGATCGGAGCTTCAGTTTTCTTTTGCTTCTTTTTCTGACTTTTTCTTTATGTCTGACGCCGGTCAGAAGTGCCTTCATCTGCACGAATATACTTATATACGCGCTCTAAGAGTTTTGCATAGGTCTAGTGGAGCATCTTATCCAGAGAATAAAAGAATTTGGATCTCTTCAGACCTCTCTTCATGGTCAATATGGCCATATCTTCATTGAGATCCCTGATATCAAGTGTGGCCATATTGAAGTGAGCCACGAAATCCCTCAATGTCTCTATCTCGCCTTATTTGATAGAGAAGAGACTGTCTGATATCCGTGGCATCTTTCGGCTAGTGTTGAAATGGACCACGAAAGAATGCTTGAGCTACTCGAAAGAGTTTGTTCTCTTCAACTGAAGTCCAGAATACCAGGCTTGAGTAGCCTTCCAAATAGTTATCGAGAAGCCAATACATAAGAGGGTGTCGATTGCCCCCTGGATCATCATGAAAGCCTTATAACTCTCTAAATGATCAATTGGGTTAGTGGAGCCGTTATATGGCTCCATCTGTGGCATCTTGAATCAAGACGGGATTGGTTCGTCCAAGATACATTGAGAAAGAGGTTGGATAGTATTGAAGTCATAGTCGTTAGAGGACTTTCAATTTTTCACTTGAAGTCGGGCAAGTTGGCGGTTGATCTTCTTGAACTTATGTTCGTAGTCGTTGAGCCATCATTGTTGAGATAATCCGAGGGTAGAATCTCCTAAAAAATTTGAGGATGGAGAAGGAGAAGGTACATGCAGCCTTTTCCTCTTCTTAATACTATGTATATGGGAAGGAGAAGAAGATCGCTGCGAAGGATGAGCGGTGCCATGAGAATACTGAGAACGCGGTTGCTCGACTTGATGAGAATATCGAGATGGTCGTCATTCTGAAGATGAGGGGGGTGAGCACCGTGGAGGATGGTGACTGTGCCTAGATAGCACTGAATAAGCCACCGGCTCCTCCGTCGGTGGTGGCTGCTGTTGCTGTGTCTGTTGTTGTTAGAGGCTGTGGATCACCTCTGTCAATATCTTCATTTGCTGTATTAAAGCAGCAATTTGTGCGTCCGTAGTGATTACAAGACGCGAAGAGCTGGACTTTGCCATTGGAGGAGGGTGAGGAAGATCTTCCTGACGGAAAGATTATCTCACTGATCCTGTTGAATATTAAGCTCTGGTCTTAGCCATGATTATTCTATTCTCCTCCTACCTGACACGCCAATCTGTTGCGGCCAATCTCCTGTTGCACCTGTTGCCGGTGAAGAGCACCTGCAAAATGAAGTCTACATTTACCGGAATTATGTCCGACAGAGATCCTTCGATGCTTAAGTCAGTGAGAAGTGATGAATAGCAGATAAGTATTGAAAGTGGTAGAGTATCAGTCTAGAATTATCTTATCAAATACTGTTCATTTATCTCTTTTTATAGATAAGTAGTTGGTAACCGTCTGTAATGGTTAGACACGTGGGTTCCGCTTGTTCCGGCATTATGTGATGTGGGATGGGTGGTTATACCCATCACTGATCATATTCTGGCCATTATGCACTTTCCGCGCTGATAAATTTTCGATAAGCTGACTATATGTCGGTAATCAAAATATGTCGATCATATATCGGTAGTCGTGGAAGTCCGAATGAATATCGATCGGTAACTCTGATATGCCGATGGTCATTGGTTTGAGATTAGCCGAGTTATCGTAGTTAAGTTCGTTGATGGTTGAGATTAGCCAACTGTCAGTCGGCCAATCGAATGACCAACTGACAGTCGGCAGATCATGTTTATCAAGTTGATCGAAAGTGGGAATCGAGGAGTCAGTTGAATTACCTCAATAAGTTTAAAAAATAACTCACTATAGAAGGAAAAGTAAAATGATATGATATTAAATGAACTATTCCCCCTATCAAGAAAGAATTTCCAAATCTAACATTATATATCAACAAAAACAAAAGGAAAGCAAGAAAATATGCAATAACGAACACTAAGTATTGTGTCAATTGCTGTGCAATCAACCTTATAAAGCAGGCAAGATTAATAAAGGGTAGACGTGAGAAGTGAGGTGCCCCTGACTGCCAATCAAGAAAGACACGAGGTGTCAGCTTTTTTTTTTCATTGCTCTTGCTGATAACAAGTACTTTATATAAAATGTCACAAACAAAAGCAGCGCAGAGGAATATGAGCATATTATGCATACTCAGATGTACTGAAGTGGGAATTTGACATTTTGTACTCGAAAGGAAAGCAAATATTGATGCAGATATATTTAAAGAGGCTTGCTTTGATTCAGTAGCCCTGCTTTTCTACCATCCTCGTAAAGCCTAAAATGTCCAATATAGAAGTTCAACACATCAGTTCAAACACAACAGCATGCAAATATGCATACGACTTCCATTCCCTTTCACTCATTGGGTTTCAATGGAAGTGTAGAACGGACGCTCTTCATAGACAAAATATAATACAATAACGTGCACAACTCATATGATTATCTCTACTCACCATTGAAATGATTCGCTCCATACTACTCACAGATGATGATCAAGGCCAATTTTTTGAGTGCCTTGCCTCAAGCCTCAAATATGGTTTTCAAAACAATGACACTAGCTATGTGTTATTCACATTTTATTATCTAATAACCTGAAGCAACAATGCATAAAAGAAACTGTTTTTCCTATTCTTAAGCATATGTCATTCATCAAGAATTACTACCAGGTTGTACTATAAGGCGAAGAGAAAAGACCATGCACATGCAGTCAGGTGACAAGATCAAATGCAAAGAAAAAGAAACAAACATCTAAACATTGTCGAGAAGAACAGATGAAGCCAGAACAGCTCACCCTTGGTAGAAATGTTTTGGCAAAGAGACTCGCTGTACTTTCCCAAAAGTTTCAAATGGAACTTTTAAGATCTTTAGATCTGCATGGGACGGGAGAAAAAAGAAAGAATTGCGATGCTATTAAACTGCCTTCATAAACAATTAATGACAGTATAAGAGCAGATTCTCTTAAATGTAACTGACAACCCCCGTAACCATCGAAACAAAGCAGAAAGGAAATTTTTTTTGCACCATCAAAACAAAGCAGAAAGGGATTTTTTTTTTTCCTCCTTTTTACCTTAAACAACCGTGAAAGTTTTGCACCAAAAGAGTCCGATTATTCTGTTTGCGGCTTCTGTCTCGTCTCCTCCTAGTTGGACTTCTTCCTTTATCACCATAACACCTTGGAGGACTACAGTAAGGTGATCTGTACCTCCTCATTGTAAAGCTATGATGAAGCGTAAATAAACTTTAGTAATCCAATGGTCACTTAATTTAGGTACACAGATGGAAATCAGAATCAACATCAACCTTTTAGGACTTTGCTTGACATGATCAATGGCAGAATTAAAAAGAACGGGAGGTTTGCATCAAGCAAGAAAGCTGATTAAGTCTCGTATCATGCATCCAATCCAAATACAGCATTTAGAATTTACCAAGGTTTGTATCATGCATCCAAACCAAATAAATCAACTAGAATTTACTAAAAAGAACGGGAGGAGCCAAGAAATTATATTATGAATATTACTATTGTTCTTTCATTGACGCAGATACATATTAAAAAAAATAATTTCCAAATTATGTAGCAGCCAATAATCACCGGCTGATTATGAGATCCCTGCTTGTACGGTTCCTTGTTCATGTAGGGAGGTTTCACGCCATAAGAAATAAGAAACCAATCATAAATATTTTAGGAATCGAAGAGTGGGAAATGAATCTCCAAACCCATTCACAGAACATGGGTAGCAAGAACAGACCCAAAAAGACGTAGCAATTATGGTTCTCACCAATCTTTCGCAAATATAACAGCATAGGGGGTGGATAAAGATCACATTCCTGAAAAACTATATGGCTGCTCATTGTCTAATCCCATTTTTTCTCTATCCCATCAAGAAAATGGATTACTTTTAGTTCTTTAAAGTAGTAATCATTAACATGAATGCCAACATTTCGCAACTAGATGAGATTCAGTTCCACAAACCGAGAAAAGAAAGAAACAGAGGAAAGAACGAGCATTCCAAGAAAAAAGAACTAATGATCAACATTCGCAAGATTATGGGTCAAGAAACAATAGAGAAGATGGTCGAAACTACCTGTTGGGATTTTGTGAATCAGATAAAGCAAACAGTAAATAATTACGACGACTTTTTTACAGAGCACGGATAGCAAGAACAGATCAAATATAGACTCAGGCCAGTGGACATCAGGGTCCCTCGGACAAAAGCCAACTTTGCAGCACGAATCAAACGAATACGAAACAATTTAAGCATTTAGGAACAGAGGAATGATCAAGATTGTCATAAAAATAGATCAACAAACAATATCTCATGATTAACTAACCCTATTGAGCGCTGGATATGAAGATCTAGTGAATCCGTGAACAAGAACGAAGATAGCAGATTTAGAAACACGAAAAGAGTCCCCAATATCTGTTCGATCAGAGGTCGCACCTGGAAGGAAGGAAGGAAGGAAGGCATGAACGAAAGAGGTGGTCTCAAGAATGGAATTGGGACAGCAAGCGGTTGGCAGCCGGGCGAAAGAGTGGAAGCCCGCCGGAATGGACGGCCTTCAAAAAACCACAGGGTGTCACGGAAACACCTGGATTTGAGGAGTGTCTTTCTTTGGTCCCTTCGACGAGTGACTGAAGGCTTTCCTGGGCCCGAACGGCACCTGGGCACCTCAAGATTCGCACGAGCTTCAATGACCGTTTAAAAGGACGGGCGTCTTCACAAGGACTCAAACCGTTATTAGAATACCGTGAGGCCTCATATAACGGGTTGGGTTTGCATTTTTGGCGCGAAAACAAAAAACGTTCTTCTTTCACTGGTCACCACCTCGACGTGATCGCGCTCCACACAGCCCTTAAAACGTATTGAATTCCTTCATTTATTATTATTTTTTAAAAAAATAGGGGAAGCAGACGCTTTTTTCTATTGATTAGGGAAGCAGAAGCTTTTCTTTTCTTTCTTTTTTTTTTTTTTGGTAGGAGGGAAGCAGAAGCTTTATTAAGCATGCTGGCTACAATGGAAAACGAAGGATAATGTATAAAGACCATTCACACCACACTTAACTGCAAGAAAAATGATAGCCATCCCTGTAAGGCAAAATAAGATACTAGTCGAATAGAAAGCGAAACCAGCATACAAATAGAAGACCGCAGCTACAGAGTACAGAATATGATAAACATCCCTAAGAGCTGGTTGATTTAAAACGGAGCTAAAACACAATCCTGAAAGCAATAAGAGGAAAAACTTATAGGATAAGTAAATGCCCGGACTTGAGCAAAATCAACAAGCATCCAACTTCAGAGTTGTAACTCCTGCTGCAAGTTATGTATCAGGCTGCATAGATCTCAAAGTGACGGATCTGATCTAATGGTGGATTCGTGATAAGGATGGTGAATCTTTCTTTGGCGCCAAAGATATGGAGAATATGAAAAAGATGAACAATCTGTTTCCACAACCACCTAAAAAATTTTTACCATCTCATCATTCCAAGGACTCTACATTTGTTTGATTGAGATAGAATCCATATCATTCGATGAACCATCTGCAGCGCATATGCAGAAAATTACTTTCACGTCAAGATCCTGCATTAACGGAGGCCAACTTTTTCTTGAACTTATAATTAAAAAAAAAAAAGAAAAAAGGAAAACTACACTCATGACAATTGACGTGGTGGACTGCCTTTAATAGTTAAATAAAAGGAGATAAAAGTCATTTACCTATTTTTTATCCCTTTTGAAACAAATATTCATTTGAGTGCCCGGATCAAAGCACTTTTTCAGAAAGGTAAGATAGTTTTTTTCTGAAAAATAGGTTTTACGTTCTAAATCTCTTTATCCCACATAATCCAAGTTATTCTGAAATAGAAAAAATAATAGAACTACGTTAATTCATTTACTTTGGCAATATTATTCCGCTTCTAACTGCAGCCAAAAAAAATAACTTTTTCACGGAGGTTGACAGCCAAAAAAATATATTATGACATAAAGGAAGGTAGAAGCATCACATATTTAGAACCACAGAACACTATCACACCATCAAGCTTCCTCTCACGATAATCACAGATTCTCAAAGAAAGAAGTTCCTTGTCATACTTAATTATGGTTATTGCATACTTTGATACCTCGAATCTGCTTCACTTGACACAAAAAACCCATCGAGACTTCCCGTGACGAGTGAAACATACAAAGGTTTACTATAATATCATGATCAGTAATGGATATTTTGGGCCATGTCATTGTTCATAGCCTTTTTCTGGTTACGATTGTTACATAGCTCTGAAGGCGTTCGCCAGCAATTTGCCAAAGAATTCGCATCCTTGGACAAAACCATAAAGAGAGAACTTTTTTGAAAAAAGAACTATTCTAAAAGAAATCTAAGTCCATAGATTAACTATTTACCCTTTTTTCAGTACAACAAAATCTTAATTGCACTCCATTTTTTGAATTTGTTATATTCTAGGTCCAAGTAATGACAAATATTGCTGCCATCTTCTATCAGTTCAATACACTTATAAGAAATTACCTACCCGCCATCTCCATATAAAGAGGAGACTGGGAAAAGAGAGACTTTAATGCCCTATTGCTTTATGCCAAACCGCAACCGCTCTAGATTTAAAGCCGGTCATGCATTCCATGTTAGAAGCTCTACCTGCAAAGATGTTGCATGGGAAGAACACGGGGCAGGCAACTCCCCATGGCAACCTTCCTCATCCGTTCATTCCGAGTCTCGGACACCATCCAGCTCCAAAGCATTAATATCAGCACCGAAGACCTTGAATGAACTCAGCTGTGGGTGTTGCCGGCACCTCTCCCGGTTAGAACGCCCAGGCATCAGTCCTGAGCTCTACGTTCCAGCATATTGTAATGAAATTTGAAGACTTCTTGATGGAGAGATGCAGCAAGCATCAGAAGAGACTTGACCTTGAGAAAGAGGTAGGAGATGGCCCATAATTTTGTCTTGGGTTTCCTTCTTTCTGAGATAGCACAAACAACAAGCTATTCAACAAGTAGTTGTGTCAGAATCAAAGTGCATGGCTTCCTTACAAGGTATCTCGGCTTGTTAACCACAGGTGGCCGACTTACAAACGGTACTTGAGCAGGAACAGAGACTGAATCAGATTTTGAGATGTGCATTGCAGTGGCCACCTGTTTGTGGTTCATGTCTTTCTCCGTCGCTTCCTTTTCAGGTACCTGTTCAAGATCTCTGAGCACAAACCAAGATAAGAACTTTTTTTTTTTTAGCAAAAACAATTCAGGAACTATTGATTTCAATTATTGTAACACCTTCTATTGACTGAAAAAAAATATTGGATTAACTTACAGGCAACATTAAATCAGTTTCTATGTTTGCCTTTTGGAGTCCATTACTATGTTTTCTCACCACTAGGTTTTCACCATTTCCATGTAACATAGATGGGTAGTCAGAATTAAAACTTTTGGCCAGGAACTTTATTTTCTTTTTCATGAAATCGTATTTGCAGCAAAAATTTATTCTCATAACAACTATTCAAAAATAATCATGCATCAGGTCGCGATTTTTGTCATGATAAAACACTACAACATAACTATGGCAGTAAAACGGTCATATTTATACCACCATTTTGACATGGCGACTGCTGCCATTAGCATGACTGTACATCTGCATTTTGTAAACAATCTAAATAGCTGTTGTACAAGGTTGTTGCCTGCAACAGCTCGGGCACAGTTTACTCTAGATAATGCAATCCCAATAGTCAAAAATAAGACATATTGATCCGTTATATAGGACAAAAACCTGTACTGTAAGAATATCCTTGAATTGCTGCAGGTACGGGTACTTGTTGCAGAATTAGCAATGGTAGAAGAGGAGATAATCTACCTAGAAAGAAAAGTGGAAGACCTGAAATTGTGTCTACATCTAGAGCGGAATCAAAAGAAAGAATGGAACTTTCAGCAACAGCAGCAGCAGTGGCAAAGACAACAGAGGCACTTTCTATGCGGGTTAGGCGGCCAGAAAGGAATCCAAGAGGTCGAACAGTCAACATGTTTGCCAGATATGGAAATAAGTCAAAGTCCTGTGGAATTAGTCTCGGATATTAGAAGCATGTCCTGCACAAAGACAATTGGTAAGATAGCAACTTAACTACTCAAGGAACTTCAATAAATTTGCTACAACCTAGTTAACCTGATCATTCAATGAATTTTTATTTGGATTACGGAATCAGCTAACAGGATCCCACACTATACAAGGGGTATGGAAAGATGTGCTCTTTCCTCCTGACCAGAAAAGTCTTATGTTTGCATTTGAATTTGAACAGATGTGGAAGCTGAGAGACTAATAAGATGCAATGGACCAAACCACAACTTGAGCTTTCTCGATACAGAAACTAGGAATGAATCACCAAACAAACTCTCAGAAGAACTAATCAAAATTTTGATCAGCATATTCCATAAACTGAACCAGACATCAACTCAGCTCAATTGGGAATTGACCGCTGTTCCAAAGCTTAATATCTCTTGCATGAGCTCAAGAAGCTTTGTTTCCAAATCTTCATCCAACTGTAAGACACCTATGCACTCTTTAAAGGACACAGCAAATATGTTAGATCCTTATGGTGTATTGCCAGATGCTAATGGAACAGCGCGGGACATCAGATTGTACAAGAAATTTATACACTTCACACAAAGTTCATTTGATATGAGCCGTATCAGCTTGTGCCTCTCAGCCATTGGAAGACTGAGGTAAGTCTCGAATGCCGAGGCAAGTTACATACAATATTTACATATTGCAAGGGCTGACACCAAATAACTTAAAAGATGTCCTGAAAATATAAAATGGTTAAGTGACTGATCCCATTACAGCTTGAAGAAGGTACCAATATTGAAAAACTTCTCATGCATACATTCCTGCAATATTGCTAACTAATGCATGTGCAATCGGTGCACCATTTAAATGCATATATTCTTTTATTTTAGACACAACTTTTAATTGGCGCTATCTAGGGAATCAACAATGTCTATAGAAAGCAAATGGACATGCACCAGGCCTGAAAATATTTTGAAGGCAACATTCAAGATGGCCAACCTTGTACCCTGATGGATGCATCATTATCTTTGCAGTCATACTTTCCAAAAAAATCTAGAGAATTAGATGCAACATATTGTCCATTAAATGTCCTGATCAATTCTTTTTCACAGCTAGAATCAGTTCCCTACATAGCCTTATTGACCCTGACAACATCTGATTTGTTTCAGGGTCCTGATGCATAAGCTTTGCAATGCGAAACTAAGTTCTCTGACTTACAAGCAGAAGCTAGCTTTCTGGATCAACATCTACAATGCCTGCATAATGCATGTATGTAAGAAGCCTCTCAATGCCACAAATAAAAACTTAGTACAGAAAATTCACTTGAAAAAATTCACAATGATTTCAGGCATTTCTACAGCATGGTCTGCCACCCTCTCCAGATAAACTGCTTGCACTACTGAACAAGGTAAAAATTTATTTTGTGGTGCACCGTATGTATACTAAATTGATCATTGTATTTCGTGATCCTAGGGACTTGATTTGAAACATCTAGGAAAATTCACACAGATATTTACAAAGCATGCTTACCAGCGAAAAATTAGATCTAAACATGAAAATGTTAATGCATATGTATCTCCACCATGCCAGAAGTATCTTTGACTGTTTATTCTGACATAAGGTCATGCCAGGGCAAAAGATACATCTTTAAATTGCTCTTTGTTGCGAACAAGTCATTTATCTATAGCTGCATTAGTCTGAAGGCATTATTTTATTGAAACTGGGACATCCAGTTGGCAATTTGCAATTACTTTGGAACTGCATTGAACCACATAAATCCAGTTACCTATAGATGTTCCTCGCCCTTTTCCCATAAAGGTCTCATTTATTTTACCTCATCTAGATTGATAAAACCAAATCTCAAAGGAATTTTGCTACTTGTTCCTTGGCTAAATAGCTGGGTCAAAGAAGAGCAGAAATGGGAAAAAACATAAGACAACTATTGGAAGAAACAAAGAGTGGAATCCACAGCTAAAGTGGTAAACTTTAATATAAGTTCACTCTTAACTCAGAGAACTGCATGGCAGACCCAAAACAGAGGTATATTAACACGCAAAGAATAAAGCTTCTTAGTTCTACAAGACTTCCACATCAATAAGAAGGCCTTTGGACTTCTAAATAAAAACCGATTTATCATCTTTTACCAAATAAAGGGTTAGATGCTGTGTATGACTTGTATGGCCCCACTAGATGCATTTAATATAGCACAGTGATTTGACTTTTGGTCAAAAAGTTAAAACTAGGATATGTTCAGACTAAGGCATATCTAGAATCTTTCTTTCAATTTTGGAAGATTTTGATCAGATTTTTAAGTTAAACAGGCGTCTCTATTTAGTTCAATAAGTGATCCAATTACCACTGGCTTGTCTGTGATTTTTCCTCTCTCTAGAGAAACAAGCACACCTTAAAGGTTGTCATTGGAGTTCAAGTTGAACTGTAGTTTATCCAAACGAATGTTGTGACACGCTGATATTTGAAGCATCTCATCATTGTTTCAGCTATTCTCTAGAATCCTAATTTGAACAGAAATAGTTTTAAGATGCATCTGTGAATGCTTGGACTAAGAGGTCGTAGATTTGTTTTGATTACATTTAACAGTGGTTTAGATGTCTTCATATATAATGGGCTCCATGGGAACTGAATCTTGTAATCAGAACACTTGTTGTCCCTACTTGCCCCTCTGTCAACACCCATAAGGTCTTGATAATGGGCTCCAGTGCCTATCCCTACTTGCCCCTCTGTCAACACCTATAAGGTTTTGATAACATTTAGACACAAACAAATATATGTAAATTTGGAATTAAGAGTAGATGAAGATGTCAAGCTAGAAGTTGTTGCTGCTACCACAAATATTTTTGAAAGAGTATAACATGTAGTGATTCCATGTATAAGTAATGTTTGATAATGCAGTCTTTTTGAATAATATTGTGGCATTTTATTTCGTATATGAAGTACCCGTCCTCATAGGGAAGGAAGAAGAAAAAAAGAATGTAATAAATGAAGGAAAGAAGACAATGAAGAAAGAAAGGAAAGAAGGAAGAATAGAAGAAGAAGAAAGACGAAAGGAAGGGAGAAGAGAAGGAAGGAAGGGAGGAAGGAAGGAAAGAAGGAAAAGGGGAAAGAAAGAATAAGGAAAATGGGGGAAAAGGGTAAAGAGGCCCGAGCTGCCTCAAATTGGTTCGAGTCAGTTGGACAAATATGGGTCACAAAAGCTTAGCTAGCTTTTCAAGAAAATTACAAGACAAAACATACAAGAAAGAAAAGATGGTAAAGTAGAGCAAAAAAACAAATTAGGAGTTCACTGAAAACGTCATTATCATCATACAGTGGTCATTTTTGAAGAACATCATGACAACCATCAACAATCTAAACTGACAAGGATCCCATATAGGCCAACTTGTTAAAATCCGAATATTTCCTAAACATAACTTGAACCATAAAGCACTAATCAAGCAAAAAATACAACAAAGTTCTACATTTAGACATCAAAATTACATCACATGCATGCATGCACGAGCAAGCATGCATACCCATGCATATTCGTGTATATAGTTATCCATGAAAGAATGCAATTTGCCAATCAATTATATAGCGTTCACAGATTACGTGGAATTAAATCTGCATAACTTACTTTCATGATATGATATTACTTTCTATATGCATTCTTGTGTATCATATTATAATTATACAATACTTACCTTAGACCCAATTTACTCAAGTGGAACCATGCCATGTTCATGGCTATGCATTTTTGTCATGCATTGATCCACCATAACAACATTAATGTGAGACTTTATAATCAACTCAGAAGCACCCTATTTCCTGAACAGTTTTTTGGATGTTTGATATTTGATCAGCTATCAAGGGCTTTTAGTGAAAATTTACGACAAGTGGCATGACTTTAATATTTATCTGATCCAGCAAGTTTCTATGCTTAAGATCCAATCTAATAAAATGATTTGGGAATTGACTTACATCAATCAAAAATTCCATATCCTTCTTTTATTTCTAGAATTAGGATGTCTAATAGTACACTAAGGAACTAAATTGTGATTTAGGCTGCAGTGAATGTTGGTGGTATCGTACTAAATGCTCTAGCTATTGAACATTTCATTCTCAGGCACTCTCCAGACACCAAAAGTGTAAGTGAATCATGTAGAGGCCAATGTGTTAATTTTTGATATTTATCATGCGCTAATCCTCCACATTCAATAACTCTTCCTTATAAATAAATTGCTTTGTCAATCTATAAGGGAGTCATGGATGAGAAAGAAGCACTTCTGCGACATGCTTATGGCCTCGGGTACCCAGAACCAAATGTCACGTTTGCACTTTGCAGAGGTACCATGTCTTCACCAGCAGTAAGTAGATCTCTCATATGCTATCCAGATCCATCTCAAATTATTGTCTACATATTTATTTAATTGGCTTTTCTCAAATGTACTAAACTGCCAGCACATATAATGCCTTTATGTGGAAACTAAAATATTTTGCTGGACATTCAGAATTTTAAATTACAGGATTTCTGGTTTATTTTGAAAGTCAAAGTGTAGTTTAGTAATTCTGTTAGATCTTGCAGTCCTTTCAAGTGGTATTTTGTTGTTCATCATGTTCTGATTGTTTGTACAGCAAAATGCTCTCTCTAAAAGCTTGAGAATTCACTGCAGATTTGATTATGTTTTATCATACATAAGAAAGGGTTTCTCACTTCCAATTTGAATGAAAAATGTGAAAAAAAAAAAAGGAAAAAGAAAAAACTAAGCCACCAAAGTCCCAATCACTTCCTCAAGGCAGTTGGGCTACAAGTTTTCTTAGTTAAGTTCTACAGGTGTCGGACATACTAAATTTCTATCCAATTACATGGTGAATGCTTGCAGTTGAGAGTCTACACTGCAGAGAATGTGGTGAATGAACTGGAAAGAGCAAAAGTAGAGTATCTGGAGGCATCAGTGAATATTACCAGCAAGAAGAAAATAATCTTGCCCAGACTTCTGTTCTGGCACATGCGAGATTTTGCAGATGATGTTGAATCTCTCCTAGAGTGGATCTACAGCCAACTGCCAAGGTCCAGACCACTAAAGAGAATGATAAAGGAATGCTTTAATGGAGACACCAAGTTACCTGTAATAAAAATGGTGGAAATCGAGCCTTATGAAGCAGAATTCCATTATTTGCTGCCTTTTTAAGAATCTTTTTTTTTATAATCTCATGTTGTTGTTTAGTATTTGATGTGCAATCTCATATCATTGTTTGAAAAGCTAGAATATGGAACACGAATTTGACACAATTCAGACATTTGTCCTCAACAAAATAGCATTGTACAAGAAGCCCTTTTCATTCAAAAGTAAACAGATGCTGTACAAAGGAAGAACAGCATCTGAAAATGCCCATAATAATCTGAGGAATGATAATTTTTTCTAGTAATTTTTGGAGAAGATACATAATTTTAAAGTAAAATTCACACTATTAATCTTTAATTGACTGCATGGAGGGTGTATGATTGCATTTCAGAAAACTAGCCTAACAAAATCTACCTGTTAGTACTGCAAGAATTGGCTCCTTTATCTGAGTAAAGCAGTATCCTACGGGCAATACAAAGTTGAATCATGAAATGACAAACCATCTGAATTGCAGCAAGATTCCAACTATAAGACTTGATCAAAATACCCTCGAAGTTAAAAGGTAATTCTTGAAGGCCAACCAAATTATTAGTAATTCTTTAACATTTACAAGCCAAGGCTGATATCCCTCTCATAAATAAAGTGTTTTCATGACCACGGTAGCTAAATACAGCACCCTGCACCTTTTAACACACAACTAGTTGGATCCTTGAATCACAAAAGGAAAAAGATTGGAACGTTCAGAGTAGAATTGCAACTGCTCTATTTAACAAATCAAGGCCAAATACGGTATCTTTACAATTGATTTTCACAGTAATGTTTAACAGTTCAGAAAGTGTACCTTTAGAAGTAAATAGAAATCAGACATGGTTTCGAGCTGTTTAATTGCTGAGCACTAATGATGCTAGACTCCATGAGACTAAAAAAATTTATCACTGTGCATCTCTTTGATGTGGTCCTTGAAGATACATCTGTTGCAAATGATTTCAGTGTTGTGTTACATGTAAAGTTTATACCTATATCCTCATTCTTTATGCATTAAAATTTCAGAAATACTCAGTAATGTAAATAAAAGCTCGGATTATACTTGTTAGGGTAAACCGACCGACCCCCGACTTTGGTCACCACGACTCCGACTGTGCATCGGCTGATCATGCGGTTCCGACTCTTCATCGACCAACTTAGCGAACCGCACCGACTTACTATCGGCTGACCGACTAATGTCTGCTGACCAACTAATGATTCGACTACTACCGATCAACAGTGAACGACTTAGACCGTCGGCATAATAGAACTACTAGCCAACGGTCACTCATAGATTCTACCAACATATAGTCGGTTCTACCGATATATGGCCGGTTAATCTGTTCAACATACCATAACTGTCACAAACGATTATCAACTACGTGTCATGGCTATTAAGGAGAATTAACATCCCACTAATTCCATATTTATAGCCCGATAATTTAGCGTCATAAAAAGCAGGACTGCGTGCTCGATGGTTACACCAGAATCATATATAAAAAGAGGGTGAGCAGTACGGGTAAGCCATCTCAGGATCAGAACTCTGCTACTTTTTACATTTAAAAACTACTATTCACCAACTTCCTTCTCTGACTTAGAAGCATCGGAGGGTCCCCGTCGGACACCAATCCGATCTGTGTGGATGTTGTCTTGCAGGTGCTCGTTCCCGACAACAGGCGATGGGGAGTTGGCCGCAATAGATTGGCATGCCAGGTAGGGGGGATCATATTCACCATAATGAAAATCAGAGCCCAACACTCGACCGCAATCGGATCGACGAGGCACTCTTCCCGTCGGGAAGAGATTTTTCCCCCTCCTCCAGTAGCAGAGCTTAGTTCTTCACGTTCCGTGATCACCACGGACGTTCAGATCGCTGCACTTGTGCAGCAAATGAATGTTCTCACGGAGGCAATCAAAAGCTTCCAACAACAGCAAACCCAGCAGCAGCCATCGACGGAGCAACCAGTGATACAGTCGGTGCCGTCCAGGCACAGCCGCCGTCATCCGCAGTGATCACCTTCTTCTTCTCCGGAGCGACCGTCTTGGCTCTCCTGCTGAGATGAACAGTAGTATTCTTGGCACTCTCACCGTGCCACCCATCACTCGCGGCGTTTCCTCTCTCCTTCCCATCTTGACTGCATTAGAAAGGAGAACTGCAGACACCTTCTGCTTCTCCTTCAAACTCGTCGGGGGGTTCTACCCTCGGAGTTTCCCAGCAATGGCGGTTCAACGACTACGAACGTAAGTTTCAGAAAATCAACCGCCGACTCGTCTAGCTTCAGGTGGAAGGTCGGAAGTCCTCCAACGACTACGACTTTCACACCGCCCAACCTCTCTCTCGGCACATCTTAAATAAGCCGATCCCATCTCGGTTCAAGATGTCGCAAGTGGAGCCATATAACAGCTCCACCGACCCAATCGACTACCTTGAGAGCTACAAGGCTCTCATGATAATTCAGAGGGCAACCGATGTCCTCTTGTGCATCGGCTTCCCGACGACTCTTCGGAAAGCTGCTCGAGCCCGGTACTCCGGACTTCAGTCGGAAAGTATATACTCCTTCGGACAGCTCGAACACTCTTTCGTGGCTCACTTCAGCACCAGTCGAAGGCCACCACGAACCTCCAACAGTCTCTTCTCGATCAAACAAGGAGAGACTGAGATACTTCGAGATTTTGTGGCCCGTTTTAATGCGGTCACGCTTGAGGTCAAAAACCTCAATGAAGATATGGCCATATCAGTCATGAAAAAAGGTCTGAAGGGATCTCGATTCACATATTCTTTGGACAAAATTCTTCTCCGGACTTATGCTGAACTTCTGGAGCGTGCATACAAGTATATGCGTGCAGACGAAGGAGCTTCTGACCGACGTCAGATAGATGGCAAAGATCAGAAGAAGAAGAAATAGAAGAAGAGAGGAGCTCCGGCCAAATCAAGTCGGCCGCCATCCAATAAACGAGCTTCGCCCCAACGACGGAGTCCAAGGCCGAATTACGGCAGGTATGACTCCTACACTCCTCTTTCTGTTCTCCGTGCGCAGATCCTTATAAAGATCGAAGGAGCAGAATACCTACGACACCCTCCACCGATGAAAGCGTCGTCAAAGAACTGCGATCGGAGGAAGTATTATCGGTTCCATCGTGATCATGGTCACGATACCAAACAATGCATCCAACTCAGGGACGAGATAGAAGCCCTGATTCAATGAGGCTATCTCGAAAAATACCGGAGAGATCTGCCAACTCAATCTCCTGTCGATCGATGATCTCAGCTGATTGAAGAAGTTGTAAATAATCAGCCGACTGTAAGGGTAATCAACATGATCTCCGGACGACTGGACTAGGGGGCAACTTCCGAAGAAGAGTTGGTGAAACATCGATGACTCAACAATGTAATAACTTTTTCGGAAGATGTTCGAAAAATTCAGACTCCCCATGATGATGCTGTTGTTGTCTCGGCAACAATAACAAATTATGATGTAAAAAGAATTCTTGTAGATAATGGAAGTTCAATTGATGTTCTGTTTTATTCGACTTTCTTTCGAATGCGACTACCGACTGACCAACTCAGGAGAGTCTCGACGCCATTAGTCGGCTTCACAGGAGATGCTGTCACAGTGGAAGGAGAAATCTCCCTCCCCTTACTCACTGGAATCGAAGCACAACAGAGCACCGTCTTCATAATGTTCATGGTAGTTCGAGTACCTTCGGCTTATAACGTCATATTTGGACGATCTGGACTCAACGCTATGAAAGTAGTGGTTTCGACATATCATTTATTAGTCCGATTTCCAATAAGAAATGGAGTCAGAGAGATACGTGGAGATCAGCAACTTGCCCGACGCTGTTTCCTTGTCTCCACCCAAAATAATAAGCCTGAAGACTCTCTGTCTGTCGATAAATTAGACCAAAGAGAAAATCAAGAAAGAGATCAACTAGCTGAACAACTGATTTCTATCCCATTGAAAGAAGATCTCGAGAAAATAGTTCAAATTGGATTGCAACTGCCCAACTCAGAGCGGTAACAATTAATAAAATTACTCAGAGCCAATACCGATATTTTTGCTTGATCGGCCACCGACATGCCCAGGATTCCTTCAGAAGTAATAACTCACCGACTTAACATCAACCCGAACGTTAAGCCAATGAGACAAAAGAAGCGACCTTTTGCCCCTGAAAGACAAAAGATCATTGATGAAAAAGTCGACAAGCTCCTCGCAGCAAACTTCATCAGAGAAGCTACATATCTCGATTGGCTCGCCAATGTGGTAATGGTGAGAAAAACTAATAGAAAATGAAGAATCTACATCGACTATACGAATTTGAATGAAGCTTGTCCGAAAGACAGCTTCCCATTGCCGAATATTGATCAACTGGTTGATGCGACTTTAGGTCATCAACTTCTGAGTTTCATGGATGCTTTCGCTGGGTATAATCAAATTCGGATGTCACCAGAAGATGAGGAGCACACAGCTTTGGTAACGGATAAAGACATATTCTGCCACAAAGTAATGCCTTTCGGTTTGAAAAACACCGGAGCTACTTATCAACGGCTCATCAATAAGATCTTCAATGCCCAGATTGGATGAAATATGGAGGTGTACGTGGACGACATGCTAGTGAAAAGTCTCCAAACTTCAGATCATATTTAAGACCTGAAAGAAGCTTTTGGCACACTTCGACAACATCAGATAAAGTTAAACCCGACTTAGTGTGCATTTGGGGTGACCTCCAGAAAATTCTTCGGATTTTTTATTTCACAGCGAAGAATTGAGGCTAATCCTGAAAAGATAAAGGCCATCATCAACATTAAGCATCCGAGTTCAAAGAAAGAGATACAGCAACTCAACGGAAGGATCGCCGCACTCAGCCGATTCATTTCTAGGTCGGCCGAGAGATGCTTGTCATTTTTCAAAATTTTGCGGCAGACAAAGGACTTCTTATGGTCGGATGAATGCTGACAGTCCTTCGAAGACTTGAAAAAATACTTGGCTTCTCCACCTTTGCTTACAAAATCGAAAGTCGGAGAGACATTGTATCTCTACTTGACGACTTCAACAGAAGCGGTTAGTTCGATGCTCGTCCAGGAGGATGAAAACCGAATCCATCGATCGATCTACTACATCAGTAAAATACTTCACAATATCGAAATCCGATACTCAAGAACGGAAAAAATGATCTACGCTCTAATCATATCGGTACAACGACTTTGTCCGTACTTCCAAGCACATCCAATTGTGGTCTTGACAGATCAGCCATTGAAGGCGATCTTACATCGACCTGATACGTCATGTCGGATGGCGAAGTGGGCAGTAAAGCTTGACGAGTTTGACATACAATATCGCCCACGATCGTCTATGAAGGCACAAGTTCTGACTGACTTCATCGTAGAATGTACAATATCCGATAATAAGCCAGAAGACATAGATGATAATACAATAAAGCAGATTACGACTCTCGAACCCGACCTAAGGTCGATCTGGATGCTGCACATCGATGGAGCATCTAATGCACAAGGAGTGGAGCCGGCCTTATACTTACAAATTTTGAAGGAGTAGTCACTGAATACGCCCTTCGGTTGAATACGCCCTTCGGTTCAATTTTAAAGCCTCAAATAATCAAGCCGAATATGAAGCACTCTTAGCCGACTTGAAGATAGCCAAAGAACTTGAGATCGATAGTTTGAAGGTCTTCATTGACTCACAACTGATTGCTGGACAGGTCAAAGGTGAATTTGAAGCCCGAGACTCCACTATGATGAAGTACTTTCAGAAGGTGAAAGATATTACAGTGAGCTTGAAATATTTCGAGATCTTTCACATTCTCAGAACCGAAAATGCGCGGGCTGATATACTTTCACAATTGGCTACTACCGCTTTCAACTTGCTGGATCGGACATTCGTTGAATACCTCGAACAGTCGAGTAACGACAAAGTCGAAAGAATATTGCAGCTCACTATCGAACCAAGCTGGATGGATTCGATCGTCCAATACTTGTTCGATGAGATTCTTCCTACAGATCTTTCAGAAGCCAAACGACTCCGATGGACGGCCTCTCAATATGTAATAATGAATGGTCATCTCTACAAAAGGTCGTTCTCACTTTCCTTGCTAAAGTGTTTGGGACCTACAGATGCCGATTATACACTTAGAGAAGTACACGAAGGGATTTGTGAAAATCACTAAGGGGCAAATCTCTAGCTTATAAAGTCCTGCGATAAGGATACTATTGGTCCACCATGAAAAAAGATGCAGCTGAACTTATCCGGAGGTGTGAACCATGTCAAAGGTATGCAAATATACAACATCAACCGGCTAATCAGTTGACATCGATTGTAGCACCATGGCCCTTCGTACAACGAAAAATCGACATACTTGATCCTTTTCTCTCAGCATCGAGTCAGAAAAAATTTATAGTGATTGCTATTGACTACTTCACCAAATGGATAGAAGCCAAACCACTGGCCCAAATCACTGAAAACAAAATGGAAGACTTCATTCAGAAATCCATCATTTACAGATTCGATTTACTACACACCATCATCACCGACAATGGTCGATAATTTGACAATCAAAATTTCAGAGAGTCCTGTGCGAAATTTCATATCACACACAAACTCACGTCAGTCGGCCATCCACAGTCAATGAAGAGGTGGAGGTAACCAACCAAACAATCTTACACGGGCTCAAGATTTGACTGAATGAAGCCAAAGATCTCTAGGTGGAAGAATTATATCCGATCTTATGGGCATACCGAACAACTCTCCGCATACCGACTGAAGAATCTTTTTTTAATTTGGCTTATGCAACAGAGGCAATGATCTCTCTCGAGATCGGACTGCCATCAACAAGGGTAGAACAATACAGTAAGCCGAGTAATTTCGAATATCGGAGAGCCGACTTAGATCTCCTTCCAGAACTCCGACAGCAAACTCAAGTTCGGATGGCTGCATATCGGCAAAGAATAGCCCGATATTATAATGCAAGAGTCAAGCCGAAGGTCTTCCGATCAAGAGATTTGATCTTAAGAAAAGCAAAAATCTCAAAACCTTTAGATCAAAAAAAATTATCCTCAAATTGGGAAGGACCTTACAGAATATTCGAAACTCTTAGACCGGACGCATATCGACTAGAAATCCTTGAAGGGTCGGCAATTCTCCGACCATGGAATGCCGACAATCTGAAGATGTATCATCCATAAAATTGTTGATATATACATTATTTGGAATACAATACAGAAATTCCAGAATCACCAATCTTGGTCAGGTTCTATCAGCGATCGACTATATGTCGGATTTCATTGTAAAAGCCAAACTATCGACTGTACTTTGACATAAAGTTTATTTCAGCTTTTACTGTAAAAGCCAAAGAATCAACTGCTTCGGTGTTGACTATATTTCGATTCTCTTGCAAAAACCGACATACTGACTGTAATCTCAAACCGACATCAAATATACAGGCTTTTACCGCAAAAGCCATAGTGCCGATTATATCTCAATTTTCAATATCGGCTTTCCACTATAAAAGCTGACTACAGTCGAAAGACTAATATGCCAACTTAGTCATAACTAAGCGGAATGAAATATCAAAACGATCAAGGTCGGATTGGAATTATACTGACATGGCTACGGCCAGTCGAAGGATATTCAACTTACCACCGATTATTAAACAATCTGATATACAAACCCAACCAAATATCGGGTACAGGATATTCGACTTACCATCGTTATCATAACTTTTATTAAATACGTCAAAGACTAAGCGACTAACGGAATTCTACAAGTTCTACCAAATGATCGGATCACCGATTAATGTTCGGTGGCTACTTTATATTGCAGACATTGCAGACTTAATATTCCAGACAAACAATTCAAACTTAGAAGAAAATGCTTTCATTCATTGTCAAAAAGAAGTTACAAAATTAGACCGAAGTCCGATTACAGATATCTGGTTACACAAAAAAGAAAGCAAAATATACCGACTAAACTTCGTCGTCATTCCTATTCCTTTGCTCTGGTGTAGTGTCGGCGAGTTGAACAACTTCAGACGCGGTCGATGTTTCATCTTGAGTCAGCGCGGCTTCTTCAGCAATCCCATCTTCCGATCTTGGAGGGACGATGCTGCTCAAGTCGAAATTTGGATATAATTTTTCAACCGCATCTCGACCGTCTTTATACCCGATGTAGTACGAGGCGAAGCCACCTTCGAGAATCTCTTCTTTGAATTCTTCCAAAATCTGAAAATCCTCGATTGCCCGACTCAATGCCTCTCTTGCCGTCTCTGCTTCCACCTTCGCCAAATCAGCATCAGCTCGAGCAGAGGATGACTCTTCTTCGGCCAGTGCCAATCTTTTCAGGCTGGTCCGATGACGTCCACGTTCGGCTTCAAGTACTTCGATACATCCGTCTCGCTCCCATCGAAGCCGATGGATAGAGTGCTTTTTGCTCTTGACCTACAACTCAAGAGCCGAAATAGCCTCGCGAGCTGACTTAAGTTCAGCCCTCGAAGATGTTAAGTCGTCAGTTAATCGGAAAATCTTCTCTTGAAGCTTGGCTTCCTGCTCCGCTGTCGACTTAAATTGTTCGAGTGCGGCCGCTTTCTCAGCATCGACAGCTGCCACCTTATTCATCCACGACCTATGAAAATCACCGACCTTCGCGTAGCCGATTTCCAGATCGAACATGTCATGGATCAACTGCAGACAGAAGATAAGTCGGTTAAAAAAAAAAGAAAAAAAAAAGAAACTTATCCCAATTATCATCGGGTAAAAGGACGAAAATATCTTGGCCACCGTCCGTTTCTTCCGGTGCTCCCAATCAACTAGAAGAAAAGCGGCTTGGCACGGTTGCTTGGCCAATGTCGGATTAGCCAGGGCCGATCCATCATCAGGTACTTGAAGGTCGAAGTGAACCATCTGGCCCTCCGACGCTGCATCTTCCGCCAAAGTCACCGAAGCTTTCTCCCGGTCCCTTATCGGCGGCCCCATGTTCGAAAGTGAAGGGAAGCTTGAACTCGACTGCGTCCCAACTGAAGGAGCAACTGGCGCAGTCGCAGATTGTTTGGATTCTCCTGCCTCAACCCGAACCTCCTCAGTTGATGGAACTACTGATGGTGCTTCGGCAGTTTTCCTTGCTGCCCTTTCTTCGAACTATGCAGCAGGGAGCACTGTCGGAGCCGACAGTGCCAGGACCGACTCAATAACCGATGCAGACGGAGCATCGGATTCCTCAGTCCGCGTTGAAGCGACGACTGGAGCTGGTGCCGCTTGAACTTGCGCCAAAGGTTGATGCCTCTTCGACGATCGAGAAGGTCCAGCCTCAGACGTTGTCCTCTTCCTGGCAGCGTGCTAACGAATGTTGACGTTCGACACTCGCATTCATGGCTGCATGGCTACAATTACAACAGAAGTCAATACAACTCAACAAGTAAAAGAAAAGTGAAGTCCGAAATAACCGACCGACTACACTATACCAAGACAGACGATCGAATAAGACTGACATCATAAAGAGCCTGTTCGATCACAAGCTCCTTCTGTGCCGGGACCGCCACGTCTTTCAGTCAATGGAAGTCCTCCCGATCGCCAACCTCTACTCGACTGTTGTCGTTAGGACCGGATCGTGGATTGCCCCAACGAAAAAGAAAATCTCAAGGAAGGATAGAAGAAGCGAAGAAGAATTGATTCTTCCATCCATGAATGAACAATGGAAGATTGATAATAAAGAAAAGGCCTTTTCGGGGATTGAAGAACTACCACCCTCGGGCCTTCGAATGAGGTCGGAGGATGAAGAAAGCTCGAAAAAGAGAAGGACGAGGTGCAGTCGGTAGCAACCGACACAACAAAACAAAATTAATTATCAGCCAGACCGAGTTCGGTGCTAGCTGAGCCGGACTGAGTCCGTAGTAATCCAAAATATTCTGGACAAATTTCTGAATCGAAAATCGAAGACCCATCTGAAGATCTTCGACATAAAAGGCCGCCTGGCCCGAAGGAGGGGTATTCATCCGACCATCGGTTTCAGAGGCAAAAAGCGAAAACTGCTCCGAGATACAATACTGTTCTCGGAGCCGCTCGACATTCGACTCCGAAAGTGAAAAAATCTCCACCTCCAGATCCAACTAGGATTCGTCAGTTGGATTCCCGACCGACTGTCCCGAGAAGGAGAAGTCCTAGCCATAAGAGACAAGACTCTAAAGAAGGCGGAGATTCTAAAGAAAAAGGGACTCAAGACAAGAACTTGACCTGAAAAAGATGGGAATGACAACCTCAGATGCTGGGGCGACCGTCCGGTAGAGTTTCAGCACCAAGAAAGATAAAATGAAAAGTAGAGTTTGGTTGAGAGCAACCCTATATATATAGGATCCCTCAACGATCGAGATGAAAGCGATCGAATCGAAGATTTACCAGATG
The DNA here is from genome assembly GCF_000442705.2 of Elaeis guineensis. Taxonomy (NCBI): domain Eukaryota; kingdom Viridiplantae; phylum Streptophyta; class Magnoliopsida; order Arecales; family Arecaceae; genus Elaeis; species Elaeis guineensis. The sequence goes on along the minus strand of NC_025997.2, from coordinate 2,714,751 downwards.
ATGACACGTGGCAACATCTGGATTGACCATTGATCTGACGGTTCGACGCATCTGCCCAGATTGAGCCACGTCACCTTAATCAGTGTGAGCAGATCCGATCCAATAACATTCGGATACGTGGCATAAATCTATTTGTCAGAATCATATCATCCGACACGAAATTGACTTTCCGAAATGACGTCTGACACTGACAACCGATACCGAATTGATCGGTAAGTGCGATAGTTTAAATATGACCGTACCTGCCAAAACGACAAAGCAGCCGATCGCCCATATCTCGGAGAAAACGACATCAAAATCGAGGTTCGATGTGACAGAAATAACTCTCTTTGTCCAATGTGACGAATCATGTGACAATATACACGTCGGTTCACCTTGGACTTGAGAGTGGGAGGCAACTGTTGGGGTAAACCGACCGATCCCCGACTTTGGTCACCACGACTCCGACTGTGCATCGGCTAATCATGTGGTTTTGACTCTTCATCGACAAACTGAGCGAATCACACCGACTTATTGTCGGCTGACCGACTAATGATTCGACTACTACCGATCGACAGCGAATGACTTAGACCGTCGGCATAACAAAACTACTAGCCGACGGTCGCTCACAGATTCTATCAATATATAGTCAGTTCTACCGATATATAGCTGGCTAATCTGCTCAACATACCATAACTGTCACAAACGGTTATCAACTATGTGTCACGGCTATTAAAGAGAATTAACGCCCCACTAATTCCATATTTATGACCCGATAATTTAGTGCCATAAAAAGCGGGACCGCGTGCTCGATGGTTACATCAGAATCATCTATAAAAAGAGGATAAGTGAGCAGTACGAATAAACCATCTCGGAGTCAGAACTCTGCTACTTTCTACATTCAAAAACTACCGTTCACCAACTTCCTTCTCTGACTTAAACATCGGAGGGTCTCCGCCGGACACCAATCCGATCTGTGTAGACGCTGTCTTGCAGGTGCTCATTTCCGGCAACAGGCGATGGGGAGTTGGCCGCAACAATACTCATGAATATTCACTCATCAGCTGCTCCCATGTAACAAAAACCATTTTTGAATACTAAAGAAGATTAATCATGACAACACCATCATATTCAAGAAATTACGAGATGCTAAACCACCGCTAATAGCTTGGAATTCAGAGATTGGGGAGGGACAAATATTAGTCTAGAATTTGATCAAGTGATAAGTTGTGACCATGATACAAACTAAAACAGGAGTTAAACATAACATTATAATATCTAAGGAGCAATTCAAGAGGAAGAATTAGGAACCAGTGATACCTGGACACGGTAAATTTAAGAAATTCTGCAGTGTCACCCCTCGACTGGACACGACATGACATGTGGGTCTTACATATCCTCCTCATTAGACAAGCTGCGTCTCCCATCACGTGTCCCACTCCCACAGACCCAGAACCAAATGATCAGATCGAACATTCCAAGCAGAAGCCCTGCTTCATCCTCTTTCTATCACCTTGCACTCTCTTTGTTACTACCAAACAAAGGAACCATGCCCAATGCTCCACAAGATATGAAGCAACAGGGAGGGCAGCAGGGGTGGCAATAAAACCAGTCTACTGATTGAACAGGGCAAAAATACATCTATGGGAATGATGGAAGAAAAATCACTGAAATATCAAGATTCATAGTCTTACAATGCCTAAGGAGAAAAATCCACCATCTATTATATCCAATATCTAAGAATATCAATTCAGACCAGCCAGCTAAAGATTTGTTCTCCCAATCATCCAAGTATTGTAGTTACCAAGCTATGTGAGGCTCCGTCTCAATCACTAATAGATTATCTATCCCTTTTTTTTGACTCTTGAATTGCATTTTGTGGTTTTTTTCATACACTGCCAACCATGACAGGGGCAAAGTGCAAGAAGAAACACACAACGAATAGCCAAGAAAAATATTAAGACAATACTTTTCTGGTTCTAATCAACTAAAGCCCGGGAAAATAACGAACGGTGGACTCTTTTACCATCGATCTAATAAGCCAGTTCCACACATAATTCCTGTTCATGCTTATTTAAAAAGAACATTAAAACCATTCATAAATCATAACACAAGAAAACAAGCACAGGTAAAAATCAGCTGGAACAGATAAAGGTAAATTCACATCAAGCGTCCAAGGTTCAAACTCGAAGCAATATATGAAGATCATAGTCTTTGGCATGATGTAGTAGGTAGAGGGTTATAAAAATCATACTTTTCAGCATAATGAAGCAGGTAGAGTAATACGAGTTTCTTGACTTCCAGCGACTGCGACGCTACATTCTTCACGACCTGAAGGCCCATAAGAAAAGAAAGAAAGAAACGAGATCAGATAGCTGTGGGTATGCGAATCAATCGAAAAGGGAAAGAGATCCAACAACGCTCCAAGAAGAGCTCAAATCCTGCCGCATGAGCGGAAACCTGGGGGAAGAAGTGGGAGACGACGACGTCCAAGACGATGAGGGCAAGGAGGCGCTTCAGGGCCTCGGACTTCTCGGAGTCGAACCGGCTACCGAGGAGAAGGGCGATATTAACGTCGACAGGACCATCGTAGAGGTGGGCACCGGTGCCGATCCAGAGCACCAGCGATGACGCCTTGCCCTGGCTCTCGCTGTCGCGCCGATTTGGGAGAACAATACCGCCCAAGGGTTAGGACCTCACCGCGCCCGACCGGCCTCTCGGTCTCCGGCGAGGTGGATGAAGAGAGAGATCGTGTTCTTGGAGATCGTCGCCGGGTCACTCCTTTTATAGACTCTCGCCGGCCGGGTCCACTCCAAGGGGACCAACTAATGTGACATCTGGTGCGACGTGAGGTAAGGATCACGGACTGTGGTTGCATCTTCCGTGTGAAAAAATGATGCACCTTTTTCGCGCGCCTCTACCATTGGATTGAGCAACGTTAATTCGAGATCTGTGCATACGGATGACTGAAAAAATAAGAATGCTTTACGAGCTGTGTAGATCTCCGTCCAACGGTTCACATCACAAGAGAAGCCTAATCATTCTTTTTTGTGAAAGATACAACCCGAACCTAAGGGTTGGGCCTACTCTTTCGAGGTAAAAAATTTATTTTAAAAATTATATTTTTTTAGATAAATATTTTTTAAATAATATTTAAATAAAAAAATAATTTATTTATATTCTTTTATGTATTGAAAAATGATTGAGAATTCGTTATTCATGTTATTTTGTATTACTATTTTTCTGAATAAGTTATTATGATTTATCTATATTTTTTATAATATTTTTTATTATATAAATATTATTATATATTATCTTATTATATTAATATCTTATATTATTATAATATAATATATATTATATAATATTATTATATATAATAATATAGTATATCATATTAATATATACTATTATATATAAAAAATATTATATTATTATTATGATATTATATAAATATGTATAATGTAATATAATATAATATAATATAATATTAATATATAGTATATTATATTATTATAATATAATATAATTATAATATATTATATAAATATTATATTTTATTATTATATATTATATCATTATAATATATTATCATATATTATCATATATTATAATATAATATTATATTGTTATATTATTAATTATCATATTATAGTATAAAATATTAATATTTTATTTTATTTTATTTTATTATTATTATTATTATAATATATATTATATTATATTATATAATATTAACATTTAATATATTATATTATTATATTATTATATATTATTATATTACTATAATATATTATAGTATATTATAATATATAATACTATATTATTATATTATTATTATAGTATTATATTATATATAATACTATAATAATAATATAATAATATAGTATTTTATATAATAATATAGTATAATATATTATAAATGTTAATATATAATCTATTATATTACCATATATTATTATATTATTATAATATATTATAGAATATTATAATATAGTATATTATATTAATATATAATATTATATATAATAATATATTATATTATTATAGTATTATATTATATATTATATTATATTATTATATAGTTAAGGGCATATTAAGAATTAATTAAAAGGGTTACTTTTTCGATTGATGGAATAAGGATTTAGCCATCTCCTAGGTAGGTAAGATTTTTCTTTATTTTATAGATAAATGCTATCCATGAAAAAATAATTTATCCATCTGGTAGATAATTTTATTTAAATACTATTAATTTTAAAAAAATTATAAAAATAATGTTCTTTTCAAAATATTTATCAAAATACTGCTCAAAACATAATCGTCCTACTACCATTCATGCTATATGGAAGGTGGAGTCAGCAACTAGTAAGTCGTCTTAAAATAAAACGGCTTTATAAATTATCCTATCATAGAGCAACTTTGTGTTTTTTCCACCCACAAGTTTCCACGATCCAACTAGCACAGATTTTTTCCATCTACAAAATCGCTCTATCATAAAATGACTTTATAAATCGCTCTACGATGGGACGACTTATAGAGTCGTTCTACTTTAAAACGATTTACTAGTTGCTGACTCTATTTTTTTTATGGTGTAAATTATGGTGAGTCAGCATATAAAGTCATCTTAGGACGATTTTGTTTTAGACAGTATTTTAATAAATATTTTAAAAAAATATTATTTATATATATATATTTTTTAAAATTAGTATTATTTAAGTAAAATAATCTATTTTGAAAAGTATGAAAATATGGATAAGTTGATCAATGAAAAAATTGATTAATTTTTTCATAATATTTATTCAGAAAAAATAGGCTCTATATGGCCATTAATATTTGGGGTGAAATCCTCGACGGGGTGGGACATATTTATTGGCTTGAATCACTTCTACGTAAGCCAAATTTCCAGTTATTCTCGATTTCTTTATAAAAGCTATGCGTATGTCCATCGTTATTAACTTGATGCTGGTGTGGAACCATCCACCTTGTTATTTAGCAAAATAACCTATTCTCTATGTTCTCTCGTGTACTGTAGAATCATGACGCAAACTGCAAAGAAATTTTCATGCATATGCCTTGAAGATAGTATATATTTTATCTTGAAATTCTACTTGAATTTGAAGTGTGAAACTTTATTTCACAATAAATTCCAAGAGAGCAAAATGGACTTGAATGAATTTGGATCAACCATTGGGCTGGATCATACGAAGAAGAAAAGCGACAAGGCATTAGCAGTTGACCACGCTCTCAATCAATTTGGGGATGTAACATGATCTCCTCTTGCCTTTTTGGTATAAAAAGGGATAAGGTTTGCTTTTTTATGCTAAGTTTATCCCTTGACTTTCAATCATGCTCAAGCTTCAAATTAAAACTTCGAGCAATCTCTATTCATGTTTTAAGTCCTTACACCAATCTTGAAGGCATCAAAGTTGTGCACGTGCAAGTTTTTATTTTTAATTTTATTTTCATGGATGGATGCACTATGTTGTAGAAATATTCATGAAAATCTTAATACAAGTATGCAATCCACTACCAAGTTGTTCCTAGGTACATGCAAGCCATCTATGTATAACCTTATTTCTAAAGTTTTTCATTTTGGCATAAGTTAGTACATAAATACATTTTCCAGCAGCTTCAGGAGAATAATTTATTCTCACCAATGAAGAACATAATATAAAACTAAATATCCTCTGCCACTCGAATCTACTAAAGAAGTTGTTGAGAAAACTAAATTTAGCAAGACAAGAGGTGGAAGAAATAGACAACACATGTAGGACAATAACCAGGGTCTAGAGAAGCTATTTCACAACAATAGCTTGCATGACATGAAATTGATATTGATGAAAATATTTTAGGAAGCCATAGAAAAATAGACTTACCAATTCATGCAATAAAAATTTTGAAGAAAGAAGATCAAACTCCAAATCCCTCATGTTGCAACATGTAAATAAAAAACTCTTATTTCCTAATTAATTAATTCATAATAGTTATCAGTATAGTTCTCTTTTCATTCAAATCAGCAAAGTATGTTACATATCACATAACCCTCAAACTAATAGTTTGCAATATATGTATTGGCACAGTTTTGTATTTTCGATCATTCACATGTATCATCCAAAGGACCGCTTTATCATACAATATTTTAGTTGTAATTGCAACTAAAAGACTGCAATACAGTTATTTTATTTGGTGCGTCCATAACTGTAGTTGTATGAATATTAATTTTTGTTTAATTGCCTACAATTGATAACCGTAACATGTAAGCATGGTATTTATATTTGATTGATGGGTCTTTGAAGAAATATGGATATGCTGTAACTAATTCAGTAAGATTACCAACTTTATAAACAATAAACTATCTACTCATATAGTTATATTCGACAAATTTACTTATTAAATCATTACCTTAACATAGTTATTATTATAATTCAACCATATTATATTATAAATGGTAATATTTGTTTTCTATATTTTATTATGCATTGTACTATTAAAATAATTATATTTTTATATGGTACGAAATTATATGACACGGTAGTGACAGGATCCAGGGAAATGCTGGCGTTGCTCGGTATCAAGTTTGAAACAGCAGCCGTTCAACGCCGTAGATTGCTTTGAAGACAAGCGTGCCTGAGTACCGCTTCGCGTATCTCTTAGCGTACGCTAGATGAGCTGGCACTGGCAGCTTGGAAGATACCGGATGGGGTTACCGTTTCAAGGGGCCCACATAATTTGCAGATGGTAACTCCCGTGCAGCATCGTAAATGCCAGCTCGCCGTTGAACCAAAAACTGCCGTCCCAGTCCCATGTTTTACCCGCACCAAGAGGCAAGAGCCGACCGTCGATGCCCCTCACCGCTCCCCACTGCCCGCCCGGCGCCCATATTGGAATCTGAAAAATTTGCTTTTCAACGGGTGAGATGTCATTCAGCCTCACCACCGGTGACCATAGCCAAACTTCCCTTTTTTTTATTATTTTTTCCATTCACCACTTCCAAAACCCCCAGGAGCCCATCCCCACTCTCCGACCCCGGCTTGTGCGATCCAGCTTGTCCTCGAACCCTCCCCTCCTCCTCTCTTCCTTCCCTCTTTTGTTTGCTGCTTTCTCCCGAGAAATTCGAAGAATCCCACCCCAGATCAAGCAGGAAGGTAGCCACGTCTCTTTCATTGTCACTATCGTGTTCTTTCTGTTCTGCTTTTCCCTTTATTCGATTTAGATCAATCTATGTTTCCTTTAATGGTAGGCTTTGTGGATGCTATGGATGCATCGTCGGAAGAAGCATCGGAGATCAGTGATTCCGAGCTCGATGAGTACGAGGAGGATTATTACAGAGTATTGAAGACCGGCAAGCAGAGGGTAAGGAACCCGGATGGCACCTTCCGGTGCCCCTTCTGTGCCGGGAAGAAGAAGCAGGAGTACCTCTACAAGGACCTCCTCCAGCACGCCACCGGAGTTGGCGCCTCTAACAGCCGGCGAGCAAAGGAGAAGGCCACCCACCGGGCCTTCGCTAGGTTCCTCAAGACCGACCTCGCCGACGCCGCGGGTTGCTCCCAGTTCGCGCCCGTCGAACAAGAACAGCAAGCTCCCAAGCCGAGCGATGATGAATTGTTCGTCTGGCCTTGGATGGGGGTTCTCATCAATGTCCCCGCGGAAGAAGGTGGGTTTAAGCTCGGAGAAAAGATCTCCGATTTTAATCCCATTGATGTCATTCCTTTAGGGGAGGGGATCTGTCAGAGTGAGAGGGGAGCTGCGGTTGTGAGGTTTAACAAGGATTGGGGTGGGTTCAAGGATGCCATGGATTTCGAGAACCACTTCAAAGCAAGTCATCGCGGAAAAAAGGATTGGAATGAGAGCGTCGGAGATGGCTCTGGGATGTTTTATGGGTGGATTGCCCGGGATGATGACTATAACTCCAAGGACATTGTCGGGCATCATCTTCAGAAGCATGGGGAACTGAGGACAATTTCAGATGTTGCTAAGGAGGAGTCCAAGGAGACTGGCAAGATCGTGGCAATTCTTGCCAATCAAATTGAGGTCAAGAACAAATACTTGCAGGACTTGGAGTTTCGGTACAATGTGACTGCTCTGTCACTAAATCGAATAATGGAGGAGAAAGATAAGCTTCATCAGGCCTACAATGAAGGTATATCTACCAAGCTCCATTATCTATTCTTAATTTCATAACAAGGATAACGGGTGTAATTTATACTTTGTCGGTATCTTGTTAGATATTCTAAAAATATCTCACATTGTACGGTGCTCCAATTTGCTTGCATTTGAAGCTTCTATTAGTTTAAGAATTCGATAGAATTAACGATTTAATTGGGACCCACTATTAGATTGAAGAAGACTTCTGTTGACTGTTTGAATGTTGGGTTGGTGTTTCATTGTACATGTCTTATATATATATATATATATATATATATATATATATATATATGCGTCAGAAATGCTTATTAGGGTTAAGATGGTAGCTGTGTGTTTGACCAGTAGTTTTATGAATCTGCTACTTGAAGATTAGAACTGGCTTCTGCTTGGGAAGTTGTCATTCCATCTTCCCATGGGCCCTGTCATTCTTCACATAACAAAATAGCAAGTTTGGTTAGATAAATTTTCTTTCCAAGTTGTATATTTACTATAGCAAGCCTAAACTTGTAGATCTTAGAGACCTGCAAGTGTTAATGCCTATTTCCTCCCTTATAACTCTCTACGAAGCCAACTTTGGCAGGGATATCTTCCATATGTATAAGAGCATAGAGAAAATACTTCGGCAGAGAAACATCAAGTCTTGGCCCCTATATGATTGCAACAAGGGGAATACTGGTCATATCGAACGGTTCATTTTTTTTTCCTTGAAACATTAATTAAACAGGCATAGGATTTTAACTTCAAGAAGGTGCTAGCATTCTGGAATCATGTGTATCTAAGCAGCCTTTGTTTGCTAAGTGCCATAATGACCATGGGGTGATAATATTTATGCTTAATTAATGGTACATGGTGGATATTTTAGTACTCTTATAAGTAATTAACTGTCAGTGGTTTGTGAGCTCATGGTTCAAGGTATGTGCAAGTTCAACGATGACAACTATTGTGAAATGAACTATTACTGTTTGTGATTTTCTGTCTTCATTTATAGACAACCATTCCGTCCTGTTGATTGAGCCCAACTTTCGGGTTCTCACCATTGTTCTCCTTTTGTTTCTCAACTTCAGCTAAAAACAAATGCATAGAAAAACCTGATGTGGATGGTTCCACTGGTTTTTTGTTGGCAAACTGGTTTTAATTTTATTTTCTAGGGAAGCATCTTCAGTTAATGGCTTCTGCTGGAAAGACATCTCTGGTCAGTTTATGCAACCAATTTTTCCAGTTCTCTTTCTAGCTTAAGCATGACATCAATAACTAGGCTGTGTGTTTCTTCCTTATTTTTCTTTTGAGGAAGGAGCTGATCCTGAACCATTTTTCCCTCCCTTGAAGTAAAGCTTTTAGACTGCCTTCATTGCAGTAACATTTGGCACCATCCATGAACTTTAAAGCACATGATTTACCCATATCTTTGTGGTTCTCTGTATTAATTGACACCCGGTGTGGATTTCTTTTGCTAATTCATGAACTTAGCTTATTATGATATACATAAAGTGCATATATGAATTTTTTGTGGATAGGTGGCTCTATGATGGCAGAAGCCAACTCATTTGTAAGAACACCTCGTGCATGTAACTAACATAACCTAAGAGGGCATTTGTAATTTCAAGCTTGTTGTCATGTATATAGAATTTCTGTCCTATGTTTGAGTAACATCCACATATGCAATACTAAACAGCATTTTTCAGTTGCTAATGACTTTTTAATCAGCTTCTCCAAGCAGCAAATGTCCTGCCGGCATACAAGGATGACAATGTGATTCCTTCCCCCGTGCCCTGTGGTCTCCCCCCCCCCCCCTCCCCCAAAACAAAAAAAAGCACACCAAAATTTCCTTCCCTTTTTTTTTAAATATTTGTGTAGATTTCTGTGTATTGAAAGCCTAGCTGTGCTCAACCTAATGTGCAATTATATAATTGCCCTTTCCTTTTCTATGTATCAATGTTCCAAGGATGCAACCTTCCCTCATGATACATTTTTGTCAGAAATGAGGAATATGCAGCGTATGGCACGTGAAAATGCTCACAGGATTTTTGAGGAGAATCAAAAATTGAGATCAGAATTGGACATGAAGAGAAAAGAACTTGATTTGCGATGCAAAGAACTTGATAAGTTGGAGGTCCAGAATGACAGCGAGAAAAGGAAACTTGATAACGAGAAGCAAAAGGTATCTTATTCTGATACATCTTTTCTGTACTCAATGTAAATTGTGTGAGATAGTGTCTATCTTTTAAAGAATGAAATATTAATTGCTTTATCAAGTGATTTGCTTACTATACTGCATTGTTTGTTTTATTAAAAAAACCATCAGGTTATTCTGTGATTGCTCTTTTTTTAAAAACAACCAGTGCCACCTTTTCATGGGTACTGAAGTGTCGAATAAAGAATTCCTGTTTTGCAAGATTGTCATCACAGATAAGGTATAACTATTGCTTGGTCCTCTCCTCTTTTGCAATCAAAGCCATAAAGTCATCCTCCATGAGCTGTCAAGCATGTTAATGAGGCATGTCGATGATAAATTATCAAATAACTTTTGGATTGAAAGGCACGGAGGGCCATTGGCGGAAAATTGCTGCATATAAATAAGTAAATAACTTGTTTTTATGGTTAACAACTAGCAAACTAACTGGTTGTATGATGATATCATCTTGCTTATCACAGCCTTTTAAGTTACATGGAAACTTTGTCTGTAGAATGCTTTATACTTTATTGATGCTATTGCAATTTGCTCAGACTGCACTGGAAAATAGTTCGCTAGAATTGGCATCCATTGAGCAAAAGAAAGCTGATGAGGATGTTCTGAGACTGGTCGAAGATCAGAAGGTTGGTAGCAATATTTATAGTGTTTGTCATTAATTATGTTGCCAGACCTACTAACATCTGTTGATTGATTGCACATGCTTATCTTTTTGATGGGTATGGAAATTTGTTCAGAGGGAAAAGGAGGCTGCTCTTGCTAAAATACTTCAGTTAGAGAAGCAACTAGACCAAAAGCAAAAACTGCAGCTGGAAATAGAACAGCTGAAAGGGACCTTACGTGTGATGGAACATTTGAAAGGAGAGGATGATACAGATATGGAGAAGAAGATGGAAGAGTTGACAGAAAAATTGGAAGAAGAAAAGAATATTCTAGAATCCTTAAATGCAACTCTTATAAGCAAAGAGCGCAAGAGCAATGATGAGTTGCAAGAAGCACGTAAAGAGTTGATTGTGGTGAGGATCTCTTTCCTATTATAGTTATCCAAAACAAAAATTCTTTTTCCTTAGAGGATGGGCTTTGGCACAATGATAAGGTTGCTCAACTGTGACCTAGGTGTCAAGGGTTTGAAATATGGAAATAGCCTCTCCACATGTGAGGGTAGGCTACTTACAGTTGACTCACCCACCCTAAAAATCCCATATTACGCTGCAGTGGGGAGAGCCTTGTGCATTGGAACAACCTGTTTTTTAGATAGTTATACACTTTAGTTTATCTTTTTCACAATAACTACATTCCTTTTAAAATTCTTCTTTAAGAAGTTGTTTATGTGATAGGGTTTGGATGATTTATTGAACGGCCGTACACTGATTGGAATCAAAAGAATGGGTGAACTTGATGAAAAGCCCTTCCACAATGCTTGCAGGAAAAGATATAAGGCTGATGATGCTGATACCAAAGCTGCAGAATTGTGCACTAGCTGGCAAGAGGAGCTAAAGCAACCATCATGGCATCCGTATAAGATTGTTCATGATGATGAAGGGGCTCGGGTACAAAATTTGAATTCAAATGTTACCCATATTAAGATGAATCTCTTTACATGATGAAGCATTAGTTATGCATATGTGAAATGCTTGCAGGCAAGGGGAGGTTTTAAATGCTATGCTGGATGCATGTATTGTGTGTGTTTGCATGTTATGAGAATTGTTTGCAGTCAAGGGGAGGTTTTAGATCCTATACTATATGTATGCATATGTGTGTGTGTTGATCTTGATCTCTGCTTTTGTCTTTCAAATATCCCGGTTGGTGCTTATAAATATTGAATGCTGATTTTGCATGTCTTGAGCAAATCAATGCTCTCTCTCTCTCTCTCTCTCTCTCTCTCTCACACACACACACACACACACACACACACAAATGTTCTTTGTGATTCAACCTTAATTTCTTTGCAATCATGTATGCTAATTTACATATTATAACAACTTGAACTTTTGATTGTACAGGAAATTATAGATGAGGATGATGAAAAGTTGAAAAATCTGTGGATTGAGCTAGGGGATGATGTGTGCAATGCTGTGAAAACAGCTTTAATTGAGATAAATGAGTACAATCCCAGTGGAAGGTATGTAATACCAGAGCTCTGGAATTTTAAGGAAGGGCGCAAAGCTACAATGAAGGAGGTCATCCAGTACATATTTAAGCAGTGGAAGAATAATAAGCGCAAAAGATGAGATATAAAAGGTTAGCTCCTACTTGTTTTGATTTCCATTTTAAAGAACAGTGTCTGTGATAGCAAATATCTTGCTAAAGTTGTAGTGGGAATGAAAGACACTTGTTAGCAAGCCATTGTTACATTTGATGTGAATATTGCACTAGGCTTTTTGTCTGAAACGTATTGTACTAAAAACTATTGGCAAAGTAGTGGTTGCCATGACCATGAAGGTACTGGAAGTATCTGTAAATACTGCTTCTTGTCCGGTCAAAGACATGGAGGCGTGGAGCTTTTGTGATTGCCAGTCAGTTTTGTTCTCATAGACTGTTTCTATAAGATGAGCATTTCTGCAAGCATTCTTCCTTTAATTGATAACATATATCAATGATGAAGCTCTGGTTGGTGCAGGAGACCGAGGATGTGAAGTGGGAAAAGATTTTGTTTATTAACTGAACCAGGTATTGCAGCAGTGCCAGAGACAGAACAAGGGTGAGGTTTTGGAAGCTGTTCCAACTTCCTAGATAGGACACGATATCTGGGGAAGTTATTCAGGTGGACCTTTTTTGTTCCATGGTTTTGTAATGCTAAGCTAGAGAAACATAAAGACATCAATTTGGTGGATGCTATTAGATGTACCAGGATTATTGCTAATAGTTTATATGCATTATATATTATAGATTCTCTCTATGATTACTTTCACCATACCTGCATATGATTGTGACTTCTTTAATGGACTTAAATTTGTTTTACAGGGATCAACTTTTGCAGCATTCCAGGTTTTATTCATGTTCCAATGTATGCTGTTACCCAATTTCATCAGGACTCACTTGTCCTGTTATTTGGCTCTGTGATACATGCGGGGCTTAATAATCCTTTTTCGATCCGCCTGGTTTCTGAGTTGCAGCTTCCATTGGTCTCCAATGTGGTCTAATTATAGTTTTGAGACTCAATACCTAAGTTTTTGAAAGGAAAAGGTTTTTTCTTGGACTGAGCATTCATTCAGTGTTTTATGCACAACAGGTTTCGAGGGTATGACAAGTTCCAAATGGTTGGTGAGATGTAGAACAATTGAACAAAGTCCTTGAATTCAGGTGCCAGGTGCTAGAGAAACACCGGTAGGCGCCTCCGTGTGGCATGCACCAGGTGCAATTGGACTGCGTCAAATCCCACGGAGGATAACACGTCACGCTACCCTTTGTATGTCACCAATTCCTGATTGCACGCCATACACCGTGCATATGCTTGGCGATTTGCCCTGGTTCACTTGCATCTGGTGCATGCAATAATTTCTCCCGGTTGGCATGCTATATTTATACGAAGGAGTGTGACAACAGTACTCATCATCTTGTGAGGGCAGTTGTGTAGGACCTTTTTTCTTATGTGAGCAATCCTAGTAAGGTTTTAATAACTTCATAGTATTGTTTTAACATAGGTCCGTTCTTGCAGCAAAATAGTTCTTTCTGGGATACATTTTTGGTTGTTCATGTGTTGTAGTGGTGTCGGTCAGACCAGGATTTTCAATTACCAGTTTTAGAATCCAGACACCACCTCCTTTCTTGTGCATTTATAAATATTGTGATGGCCAAATAATAGAAAAACCACTATATATATTATAATATATATATTATGATCAGCTGAGCCGTCCTTAAACATACTATTATAAGATGTCTCTTTCTATATGAGGTGACAAGTCTCTGTGCGGAGGGTGTGGGAAGAGTCGCACTTCGCTGCCACGAATGCTTGATGAAGGGAGCCTTGGACCATGCTTTGACGGTTGAGAAGGCTGCCACCTGCTTCTCGGTTGTGCAGCATGCGTCCGAACTACCAACTTCGAGGCTTGGTTGTTCGACCATTAATTTGTCGTGGCCGGAAAAGCTCCCAGAACTTCTGATATTTTCCCAGCAAGGGGCTACCATCCAAACAGGGAGCCCAGCATGGCTTTCACTGCCATGTCAGGCGCTATAGTGTTTTACCATCAAGGCATAATATTTTATTTCAAACTAAAACATGTGTTTATAGAAATATTCTGCAAGAACCGGAACTGGTAGCCCATTCAGCTCGGATGTTTTACGGATTTGATCTAAATCTCAGCCTAAATTCTAGTTTGTGTTCTATGGACCTGTAGAAAGAAAACAAGAGAATGTATAACGTTTTTTATTTTATTCGCTCATAGAATTTGGACCAAAAGGCATTGGGTTGATATCAGTCATGCTTAAATACGCTATCTAATCTACAAATCTAGTCAGAAATTCAACATAATCCTGTTGGATTATACAAAAGGACTCTAAATATCTGTAAAATATCAATAAATATGCTTGTAGATTCTCATTTATTGGAATAAGCAACTATAAAATAATTGCATGTATCAGGAATAAGACTCGTGTTGACATCTATAATATAGCCAATTTGGTGTAAACAATCATTGAGTCTTGTGTACGATAGTCCGATTGGAATTAAGCACCATTGGTTGATGAAGTACTTGGTTATTGATACTTGGGGCATGTTTGGGTGTATGTCGATGAAGTGGTGGCAACTTAAATTCTTGCAAGAAATGCGTCTTGATGTGTGTTTTATGATGAGTGCAAAATATGCATGCGATCCTAGTTCATTGATGTATTCTTTTTGAGGGGATTCATTGATGTATTCTAAAATTCAAAATTTGAGATAAGTTTGTGTTATATAATATTTATATATATTTTTTTATTGTAATTACGAACTAGTGGAAGTTACAACACCGAATATGTGTTTATTGCCTCACATGGCGTATAACTCGAACACTCACATCATTTATCATACAGGATATGGACTTGGTGGAAACTGGAAACAGTTTATGGTTTTAATGCCCAACTAAAGCTCATGCAATATCTCAACAAGCTAGCTAGCCCATATCCTTGCACTTGCAAATGAAAAATCTATTTAGCAAATAATTCATTATCTCTAGTGGAGTAAAAACAATGGGCCATTTATCTGCTTTCCATTAAATTTCTCATGTTTGGATCTTTCTTATTTGTTTTTTTTTTTTAAAAAAAATTTTAGATGAACTGCTCATACGTAACAACTTACGCTTTGGGAGTCTTATCTAATCAAACAGTGGTCTAAGGTAAATTAGAAAACATTATTTTCTTCCTTGATTGACCATAGCAGATTAAGCATGAATGTATGACATATAAAAGATATCGAATGATTGTTTCTCCGACGATGAATGCTGATACGGTATCCACGTCAAATCGTTGTCACTAACGACGTATCCCCAAATCGTTGCCTTTTCCAATTTTCAACCATTATAATCGCCTTTTACGTATCTGGGTAATAACATCTGCCTCCATCCTAATCATTAAATATCATCAGCTGTAAAGTTAGAAAAATAAGAGAGTTGCGGCAAACCGCGATGCCCTCTCTCTCGCTCTCTCTCTCTCTCTCTTGAGATGAGGGATCCCCTCTAGATGACAATGTTCTCACCAGAGGAGGAGCGGGTTTTAGAAGGCGTATATTTAGCGGGCCCTGGTGTGGACCCACCAAAAATTCGAAGCACGTCTCATCCGCCTTCTTCTTGTAAAAGGCGGTTAGCACTTGGCCGGCTTTCTCGTTCCCCGTTTTCGGCATTCTTGTCCGTGCCTTCTTTTCGTGGGCTTATCGTTTCCAGCTACCATTCGTAGCAGGTAAAAGGAAAAGAAATTCCCAAAATTTTCCCTCAAAAATCTCTTGATCGAAGATGATAGAGTCGAATTTGTAAATCTTTCTCTTTTCTGCTTGATCGATGGCTGTTCTATCTTTCTGATTCTTTTGTAGTGATTGGTGGTTACACCGGTCATTGTTTTTTTCTCCAAAATTTTCACATTAGGGTTTTAGTTTTGACCTCGTTCTTTCTATTTCCTGTTGCTTTCTGAGCTGTTCTGGTTTTCAGATGTTTTGCAGAATGTTTAGCTTTTATTTGGAGGTGGTTTAATGGTGTTTTAGTTCTGCATTTTAGATCTACTCTGATTTGAGATGCTATATATACCACTTGCTTTAGAAGATCTCAACCAAAAAAAAGGAATAATTAAATCTAAAGATTTGATGGATAAAAACAGGAGTACATGGAATTTAAGTTTCGTGGAAGTATGATGATAGAATAAGCTCCCATCGAGTAGAAATTTAATAGATTGTGAAGTGATTATTTTACAAGAGGAATGCTGTAACTATGCATGTTGCATGAAACCGCACCACAGCCAGTATTTGTTGTGTAGACCCTGCATCAAATGCTGGTGCGTTGCACAACGAGTGGGGCAATATGGTTCATGACTTCACTTGTCTGAGGCTATTCATTTTTACATGCACGTAGACTTAGCACTCCTCTTTCTGTCCTCTTCAATGGAAGATGTAAGTTGTTGCAAGTGATGGGGAAATTTCTACTTTCTTGCTGAACGAATGATGGATGACGACGTGAGTGGGTCTTATGATGATTAAATGTTGACATGTGTTGAGGAGAAGTTTAATAATTCTACATGTGCTTGATGGATTGGAGTGTCAAACCATGGATAGGATGCATATTTACAATGTGACTGGGGGTTTTAAACTTGGTTGTGATATATTGATTTTAAAAAAAAAATGATCGTAAAGCAGCATCTCTTGTGAGGACATCTCATAGTCCTTTTGAAGGAGCAGTTTCTGATTTTGGTAGCCATGTTTATACTATTGCTGGACTGGATGTTTGATGACTGTGCCTTGTCCAGCAGGCAGTGTGCTCTGGCATAGTTGTTGCATGTGCATCACATGTTTTTGACAACCATGTTTTCAGTCAATCTTTATCCCCCCACAAACAAACTATAATAAAATTTGATATATCATTCATTCAAGTTTATTGTTTTTGTCTCATTGTCTAATTAGTGAGGATCGAGTCATTCGCAAGTCTCGGCCAAGGGTTCACATCGTAGCAAGATGGTTCCAAGGCTTGAAATTTGTAATGGATCAACATATAATTCTTCAGCATGCCAAGATTAACTTATTTTGCATCTGCAGATGTATTAGTATTAGATGCTTGTTTTATCTTTAAAAACATAAAATCAGGTTCGAGCATGAAATGCTACTTGATATGGTCAAACAAATATGCTAAGAATGAGTGAGTTGTCTTTTCTTATTCACTAGCCCATCATCATGTTATAGTGTATGCCCTAAAGTCATTTGCATGTAATTGTAAATATTTATTAGATTAATAAATGATTTTTTCCTTTCTATGATCATATAAAGTGCAGGATGCATGTCATTCATCGGCCAGATGGCCAGAAAAGAGTCCATAAGTACGTCAGGGAGTTTATCCAAGTGGATGAGGTGTTTTTCATTCGGAGGATTGGATAGATCTATGTAGTCAATATTTAGTTATAGCTATAGATGAGGTTGGGCATCATACCTATAAGGCTATCGAGATAGATAGTGGCTGCATGGAGTTCTTCCTTTACTGAGGTCAGACCTCGTGTAGACATTGGCAATTCACTCATAAAGCATTGTATGGGGTAGAGGTATGAACCTAATACACAAGCTTGCAAGTGATCTCTTGACTTGAAGAGAAGGATGCCTCATTGAATTCTGGAGATTAGTAAATGTGTTGCCAAACATGTGTATCGACCATGATATTTTGGATTATGTCTTTGTTAGGGAGTGCAATGTTTACTGGATTTAGATATGACTAAGCGTCGGGTTGTCCAACATGGAAACTGTTATAATGGTGTGGTGTCTATATTAGAATAGAGACATGGTCTAACATATAAATTATGGACCAAGTAATAATTTGAAAGGATTTTGAAAATAATTATTTTACAAATTACTTGTGAAAAATAATTAATTATTTTTAAAATGATTCCTGCAAATTGTTTTCATATAAGGATGTCTAAGATGATCCGTGGTCTAATGGACCATAACATCATATGACTAAAGGTCCGACAATGCTATGCTCAATGATTGCATGAGGACACTGAAATGATGGAAGATTGAATTGTAGGATATAGCTTATGTAGGAATAGGGAGACCAACTCAGTTCATCTTATCCATCAAAAGGTTTAGTAATACCAAATAGACTCCAAATCCCATGCTGAACCATGTGGCCGATGTATGACTAGGTCAGTTTGAAAATGTGGATCTTTCATGAGTGGGAATCTGAGTTGATCTATCCTAATAACACATCTAGCATGTGCTATCTATCTAAGTTCAATTGAAATTGAATTCCAATGAAGGATTCTCTTATTAATTGGATCAAAAAAGGTATGGATTTGATTGGATAAGAGATTAGACTAGAGAATTGGTCCGGATAAAAGGATCAGGCTATGTTAGGTCAAGCAAGACCTGAACTAGGTTGATCAGGATCACCCGCACTAGACCCAAGTAGGAGTTGGCCAAGCTTTGCTAGCATCCTTGCCTGGTCTAGGGGCACCATTTTCAAAGGGAGGAGGTGGCCACCCTTATCAGGTCACTATCCTTACCTTTCTCTCTTTGGACATTGAGTCCTACGAGGACTTAGGAGAGAGGCGGCCAAGGATGTCACACTCTCCATCCTTGTCTCATCCTAATTAAAGTCCAAATAGGGTTCTGGAGAAGAGGGGACAGCACCCTCTTCTATATAGGGGGGCATGCCCCTCCTCTTAGGCATCCAAGAATCCAACCCAGGGGACACCACGCACACAAGGAGAGAGCAGAAGAGGGGCATTGGGTGTTTCTTCTCCATCAGAAAGAGGGAGAGAGAGGAGAAAAGCTTGTTGGACAAGAATTTTCAGCAGTGCAACCCCTTAGCCTGTGGTTCTTGGAGATTCAGAGCCTAGCAGAGCTGTGGAAGATAAGCATGTAGACTGAAATAGCTGTAGATAGTGATTCTAAGAGAGTCATATGCTTTTGCAGCCTGAGTGTATCCTGGGAATGCAAAGATCAACTTCAGAATCATCATCATGGGTAGGTATAATTATCGCTTATATGTGCTTCTTTATGTGGTAATATCATGAACAAAAGTCCTAATATTCTACTGTAAGTGCTCTGATGATCCCCCAGGATTCTATCACATCATTGTGCTTTTTGTTTTGGTAGCTTATCAAGTGCAAATTTAGGTTTACCACTACATCCTTGCAAGTCCATGAGTCCAAAAATTACTCTAGGTTAATTATTGGTGAACAGAGTTGACTATTGCTAATAAGAATCCCCCTTTTTTTTTGCTGTGAATTACCAATAACCTGCAACATGTAGAACCAAATGATTATCCTGACTGTGTTGCTTTGTATCTTGCACTCCTCATAGTGACGGATTGAAATTTGATTGTTGATTTCATTTATACAGCTTATAACTTCTGTCTTGGAACATGGCATGTAAAATACAAACTAATCTTTATAGTTACTGAGGTTCTGCAAATTTGCCTCATAACATGTTTCCATCAATACCTGCCTCGGATATAAATATATCTTGTTGTCATACATGTTGTATTATAGTTATGCTTCTGCAACTGAAAGTTTCATCATCGTACTAAATTATTTTGTTTGTTTCTTTTTTCGGGGCTTTAGATGCTTCCATTTCAATGTATTACAGCTCTGATGAGGCTTCTGAGATAAGCGATTCTGAGATAGATGACCATGAGGCCAAATCATACCAACTTCTGAAGTCAGGGAAACTTAAAGTAAAAGATGAAGACAACACTTTCAAGTGTCCTTTGACTCCTTTCCATGTGGGAAGAAAGAAACAAGAAGGCTGTCACAATGGACTGCTTCAACATGCAACGGGATTGGGTGTGTCTAATTGAGAAGCAAAAGTGAAGGCCAATTATTGAGCATTAGCAAAACTCTTGAAGGCTGACCATGCTGATACAGCAGGCCCATCGAAGCAACTAATTTTAATATAGTAGGACCCTTCTTTGAAGACCAATGAAGAGGATCAGGTTGTGTGGCCTTGCATGGGTATCCTTGTCAATGTTTCTACCGAATGGAAAAATGGCAGACAAGTTTGTGAGAGTGGAGACAGGTTAAAAGAGCAGTTATCTAGATTTAATCCATTAAAAGTCATTCCTTTATGGTACAGAGGTCATACAGGAAATGCAATTGTGAATTTCTGCAAGGACTTGACTGGGTTGAAGGATGCTATGTCATTGGAGAATTATCTGGATGCTAAACATTTTGGTAAAAATGATTGGAATGAAAGGGAGGATCCCAGGTGCAATATTTATGGATGCAATGCATGGGCTGATGATCATAGTTCAAAGGGTCCAGTTGGAGAGTATTTGTGCAAAAATGGAGATCTAACTCATCTTTCAAAGGAAGAGTCTTGCAAAACAGATAAACTTGTGGCAAATCTGGCAAACCAGATTGAGGTCAAGAACAAACATTTACAAGAACTGGAATGCAAGTACAACGAGAGCACTAGCTTCCTTGTTAAGATGATAAAAGAAAGAGAGAGATCGATTACTTCAATCTTATCATGAAGGTACATATGATGGTTAGGTTTTCATTCATTTCCGTAAATTCCTTTCCTGATTGTTTATGAAATTGCTGTGTTTATTAGGCTTTAGAAATCATATTAGCCAAAGAACTTTTGGTTTTACACTCAGATAGGGTCGTGTCTACAATTGTTCCTAATATAATCCTAGTGTAAAGATGCATCCTCTGTACATTGCTTCCTTTAGCGGAACATCTTGTTATTAGAAGATTTAGGCATGCTTCTGCCCGTCCCCTGTAATGCACCCCCCCCCTCCCCCCGATAAAAAAAACCACCAGAAAAAAGAAAAAGATTTAGCCATATAAACTTCCAATTTATGCAAGAAGTTAATTGTTGTTTTTTGAACTTTAGACTGAAATGCACCATGCCCCCAATTGGTTCTGACATTGCCTAAAATTCTTTTCTCACTTTTTATGTAAGATATTGGCTAAGCATGGTTGATGGTTGTAAATAATATTAGAATCAAGTCTGAATTTTAAGCCTGGAATGGGTCTCTTGCCCTTCAAATTTTGATGCATTGTTTGGAGCGGCACTTTTAAAAATAATGATGCTTGTGATCTTGATGAAACTTTCATCCGGTGTTATCCTTTTATTATTTCCTAACATCCATCGATGAGGAGCTCTCACAGGTTTTGTAATTTTTTTGTCCTTTCATCAGAAATATGTAAGATGCAGTGTCTTGCTCAGGAACATTCATACAGGATGTTTAAGGAGCACGCAACGCTAAAGGCACTACTGGGTGCTAAACAAAGAGAGCTTGATTTGAGATCTAGTCAACTAGATAAACTGGTTGCTCAAAATGACATTGAGAGGATGAAACAGAATGATGAGAAACAAAAGTTAGTGAGACTTGATCTTGTTTGCCAGACATACCTTCAATGAATATCATGGATTTGAATTAGAAGGCTGCTATATAATAATATTTTTCTTCGATAGATTTCTACTTTATGTTATTAAGTATTTACATGACAAACTTGGGCAAAATAGTGCGCCGCTGTGCTTTGTAATAAGCTTTGTGTAGCAAGTGACATTCAAGTATTAAATCTTAATAAAATCAGAGTCTGATTCTGCCAAATTCAAGAAATAGGTTCTCTCTCTTGATGCTTTGCGGCTAGCATTGCAAAATGAGTGAACTTATTTGGATATCCTCCTGATTGTTATTTTGTACTCTTCTAGAAGAAAGTCAAAGTCTTTTACTGGATGCATGGAAATGCTCCAATTTTGTGGCTGATTTCTCTTTAAGAGCTGCAGTATTACTGATCAGTGGTTCTATTTTTTAGCATAAACTGATGAACAGGTTGTCTGTAGTACCCAGTGATGAAGGGCAAGCTTACATGCGTTTCATGTTGGGTAATATATTCATATAGTGGGCTTAACTCAGCAGATTGGTACCTCACTTCAATGGAGAGGTCATGAGTCCAAACAAGATGGTGCCCTGCCTGCCACTATTCTCAAAAAAATGTCCATATCATCACATAAAAGCACATTGCTTACATATTAACTCATGCATGTGTCCAGATATTTTACATTTCCATGTGTCCATATAAAAAGCATACATAGAAAAGAATATTGGCTTGTCTTAAAAAAATTTTGCACACATGTTAGCTCACGATTACATTGAAGATTAATTTGACAACGTTATGTCTAGATGGCAGAAATAGTAATTATCATGTTCAACTTGGATTTTCTGTTGCATCAAAACTATATGAATTAGATGATCCTGACCAATTTTATAGTTTCTTGTTTTAGCTGTTGTATATCTTAGAATCTTTCTTTGATAATCTGTCAAAGCATGATAAAGATGACTTCGCAGCCATGTAGACTGATATTGGTTAGAATATAATCCTACAACTCTGAAGGATGTTGAAATGGAGGCCAGGGAAAAGAAAAAAAATTACATATATCATATGTGCTACTGGTTGCCAGGTTCCTTTTCCTGTTCACCTAACCAACTAAATACATGGCAGTCACAGGCTCTCAGCAAGTGCTTTGCACTAGCTTGTGAAGATGCTTAATGTAATTTTCTTGTTTTTCCTTTAGAATGTAATAAAGAACAGCTCACTTCAAATGGCATCTATGGAGCAGAAAAAGGCTGATGAAAATGTCCTAAGGCTTATTGAAGAACAGAAGGTTTGTTGCCCTCAACCTGATGCTTTCTTTATGTGGTATCATTTACCAAGTCTATATCTGGTGAAATCTGTCATCTGACAATGAAACAAATGGACAGAGAGAAAAAGATCTGCTCTCAAGAAAATTCTTCAGTTAGAAAAGCAGCTGGATGCAAAACAAGAACTGGAATTGGAAATACAACAATCGAAATGTAAATTACAGGTGATGAAGCACATGTTAGGTGAAGATGACTCAGCAGTCAAGAAAAAGATGGAGAAAATGAGTGAAGAATTAAAAGAGAAAATCGAAGAAATGGAAGATCTGAAGCTCTTAATCAAACTCCTGTGGTCAAAGAACGTATGAGCAATGACGAGCTACAGGAAGCTCGGAACAAATTGATTAAAGTATAGACTTTTCTCATTTGTGGTGTGTAAAGGACTCTTTTTGAATCAGTAACCATTCTGTGGAATTCTCAGGAGTTGCCAGCTATTTTATGTACCATAAACTGTCTCAATGTACTGAAAGCATTTGCATGATACAGGGCTTAAGGGACATATCGGGGAAGAAATCTACTATTGGAATCAAGAGAATGGGTGAACTTGATGTTAAGGCATTTCAAAGTGCATGCAAGCAAAAATTTTCAAAAGATGATGCTGATACAAAAGCTGCAGAGTTTTGCTCTGCGTGGCAAGAGTACTTGAATGACCGAGTATGAAATCCTTATAAAATTGTTAGCATTGCTGCAAAGTCTCAGGTACAATTAATAAGTCTCAGACAGAGACTGCAAGAACTGCCTATGCTGGCGTTATGCAACCATCATATGATAATTGCACAGATGATTTTTATTTAGATGAAAACTACTTTTTAAGCAGTATGAGATCTTTAATTTATATGTTTTTGTTGTATTATGAATTCATGCTTGACTCATCAGCTAATGTAGTTGTCGAAGACCATGATGCCATTGTGCTTTTACTATGCAATATCCTAATGTCATAGAGTGACAGTTTAACCTTTATGTTTGGTAATATGCAAGCAGACAAATCTTAGGGCATGATTTTTTCCTTAAGCATGGAGACATAGATGGTTTCAAAAAGAGTAATTGGTAGACTTTTAAAGCTCATTAGAGGATTGAAAATTGTTTCATAGTATGCTAGGAAGCTTTTTGACTTATAAAATCTTACAGCTTATATGAACTAGCATAGGCTGTCTAGTTTATTATCAGTCTTCAGTTTTGCTGCTCGGTTTCCTTATTAGCTACTTAGTGCAGGGTTATTCTATATAACCAAGCTTGTTTGATGTAAACAAGTGAAAATTTTTCAAAAGTAGTTATTCTTATTCATCACTTATTTAGACTTGCATGTAACTGTGAGGGCTACAATTTTGCAGCTTCAACTCATATAAACAACTCTTTGAGTGTCTAGTTTATTCTTGGCCATTAGTTTTTGCTGCTTTGTTTCCTTGTTAGGAACTTAGAGCAAAGTAGTTCTATATAACCAAGCTTGTTTGATGTAAATTAATGGAATTCCTAAAGGTAATTCCTCAGGGGTGAATGTTGGTTTACCTTCCTCAAAATAGATAAAAGGAACAGCAAGATTTAGCAACACCGGTTTAAGCAGTTGTTGACCGCTCATGAGAAGCTGAACATGCCCCAAAACTTTATTCTTGCATCTGCACCCTTTTCCTAATTCTTCCTGTCCATTTCATCGTTAAACTGCATATATTGCTGGTGTTTTTGATCATGACTAACCTTATTTCAGATGATGTTTTCTGAGAGATGTATTCAGGTGGTCTTACACCATATTTAATCAATTCATCAGTTATTTCTGAAAAGTAATAATAATAAAGGATGTTGATGATGATGATGTTTTCAAAGAGATGTAATCAGATGGTGTTATGTCATATTTAATCAATTCATCAGTTGTTTGGGAAAAATAATAATCAATAATGATGATGACACCAAAACTGGTTTATAGAAAGGACAACATCAAATACCGTATCTAAGCATGATGGTGGTGATGGTTTATAGAACAGGCAACATCAATTATTTGATTTTGATGACTTTATTCTGTGTTTATGATAAATTTACTAGGTGCTCGTGTTCCATCAGTTTTGCAAGAGCATCTTCCTTTCTTTCACACCTTCTGGTTTCAGCTGTTAGCCTGTGGACAAGGGAGTGTAACCTGAGCCACATGAGCCCAAACCTAGGAACATGCTCAACACTCGGCAGGAAGTTCTGTACTTCCTATTTTATGACTTACATACTGACATACATGTTTTTGAACTTGGTAATTGGGAAAAAAATTGCCATTGTTCCTTTATGATATATTATATCAGATCTGATTTGTAAATCAATGTTTTGGTGTAGGAAGTGATAAATGAGGTTGATGAGAAACCATTGGCCTTGAAGGAGCAGCTGGGAAATGAAGCTTAGGAGGCTGTTACAACTGCCTTGTTGGCAATAAATGAGTACAATCCCAATGGTAGGTATGTCATTCAAGAGCTCTGGAATTATAAAGAGGGACAAAAAGCAACGCTGGAAGAGGTTGTGCGACACATATTGGATGAATGGAAGGCTCAAAAGCATAAGTGGTGAAAGCCCAAGGAAGAGGTACATGTTCATCTTTCATGGTACTCTCCATGCCATAAACTTGCATGGGCTTGTGTCATTAAGTTGACAACTGATTTGATTTCATAATTATATTTCTACAGAAGCTGGTGCTTTATTTATCCTGTATATGACACCATTTTAGGCAAAAGCCATCCACAATAAGTCCCTTAAACTTTTGTTGTTAACATAAGAAAGGACAAAAGAGGTCTGAAGCAAATACTTTCTAACTTCTAAGGTTCTAATGCTTAGAGAACTATATCCACATATCAAGAATGCCTTGTACCTAATATGTAGAGATTCATGACTAACAGGTCATATCCAATTAACTTGGATGGCCTTAAGAATTGCTTTTTGTCATCCATCGCTATAAAGAGCTAAAAGCCAAAACATTTGCTAAGTTTCTCTTCATTTTAGCATTTCATGAGTCTGCTGAACATCTGAATAAGCATACCTTTGTTCATTTGGTGAGAAATTACCCAATTTTAAGGGACAGATGATTTGCCCGTATTATAAAGATGAAAGGTCAACTATCTAAAAAATCTAGACAACCAGTCTGCTAAACCATGTTTACAAATATAGAATATAAAGATACTATTTCTTTATCTTTTGCCTGTTCAACGTATTCTGTATAAAAACAAAATTTATAGAATACCCACTAGAATTTTAGTAACAGTAGGCTGATGTTATTATAGTTGTATTATTTGTAGTGAGGAGTATATTTATGGTGCATTATTAAAATTGTTGGTTTGTACTTCTCAAGTTGTTTTTTGAAATCTCAGAAAATATCAAACTTTTACACACACACACACACACACAAAAGCACGTGACTCCCCCCACCCATTCTTGTTAGACATATGTGGGCACGAGCTTGGAAGCGAGTCCATTACTGGGGATGGGCTAACCTGCCCGAGCCATTTTGTGTTGGGTACACGATGACGTACAGGCTTCGGTACCTCAAACTTGGGAATGAATAGAAAGTCAACAAAGTGAAAAAAATGGTGCTCAAGAGAGAATTTCTCCATGTGAAAATGTATGTGAACGTCTCTCTCTCTCTCTTTTTTTTTTTTTGATAATTTACATGGTAGAGTTGTTTCATATGTATTTTGATTGCTTGATGTTGCTACGGCCTACGAGAAATGGATGATAGAATGAAAAATTTGCATGAATTACAAAATACTTTTGGTTGGATGTTAAATTCTTGATCTGAAGAATTGTTCAGCATAGTGGAGCCATCTTCCTTTATATTGTACATTTGGAGTTTTTGAATACGGTATGGAGATTTTATTAAAGTCAATGAGTTGTTAACCTTCTTTTCTTTTCTTTCTAGTTGTACGTACTGGGAGGTGGCTATCAGCATTACCGTTGGGGGTAGAAAATTGCTATCATTTCCAAATGAGACGTTACTTTTTCTTCTGTACCCAGTTTGATGATTCATTGTATCTTGTAGAGAGGTAACCAGGTGGTTAACTATGTAGTCATCAATGATGTTGGAATGGCATAAAAATTTACAGGAGATCATTATTATTTTCATCTGATTTCCTTCCTTTTCTGTGACTGCCCATGTGGCTCTATTATAACTGATCTCGTGCCTCATCTACTGACATATTTTGGTTTCTTGCCAGATGTATGCTATTGATTGCTACTGTATTGGTACCGGATTTTATAGGTGTTCTTGGCTATTATGTTGCAGTGTATGCTGCTATTTTATTTTTTTCCTTTTGTATGTCACACAGGATCCAAGGCAGATCAAGGGTGTTTTAGTCCTTTTACTGGTATGCTATTATGCGTAATTTTAGATGAGAACTCGTGCTAGGGTTCTGGGGGCGAGGGGGACGTCGACGCTGGGAGATGAAACAGAGAGCCTAGGATGTGTTTGTTCTTTCCCCTTGTATTATGGATGCAATATGGGGCTGTGATTAGAAAGAGAGAGGGCTCGAGTGGGGTCCCCGAAGCCCTGTGGCTTTCATCTGCTGCGGTAGAGGGAGGGAGGGAAGGTGCCGCTCTTTTGGCTTGGCGTCTCGTCTCTCTCCACAAAATTTCTTCCCTTATCTCCCGCAAATAGGTGGATTGGGTTTCTTCCACGATGACGGGTGTCTCCCTTCGATACACTTGATATGAGCCCTCTCATTTCCTGTTTCGTTTTATATTTTCATTTCTCTTTTAGAAATTTATACATCATGATCGCCATCCTTCTATACAATTTAGTATTATTGTAGAGGTTATACCATCTCAGTTGATATTCTCGAAATTCATACTCAAAAATTTTCAAAGGGATAGGAATATCGATGTAAGGCTTAAGGTTGAGCAAATAATCGAAATATGAAAAAATCCATCCAATCCGTTCCGTATGAAATTGAATCCATATGAAATCGAACTTGAATCGAGTTGAATTGGATTGTGATTCGTATAAAATTTGGTTAATTACGGACAGGTTTAGTTTCTGCATTTTTAACTCATATGAAACTGAATTTGATCGATCGATATAGTATTTTCAATACTTAGAATATTTGAAGAATTAAAAATTGATAATTATGATATGTTATGTACTAATTTATGGATGTTATGAAATTATTATATTCTAGTTTCTATATGAATTGAATAATATATTGGTTTGTGATATTTAAAATCAACATTAGATCAACATTAAAGTCCAAACCGATACAATCAATCCGAACCCGCTACAAACTGTTAACTTCGGTTTTAAATGGTTTATATATGATAAACAGTCAGCAGCGGGTTGGATTTTTTTCAATCTGATTAGATTCAGTCGAATCAAATTTTTCTCTCAACCTGATCCAATCCGATCCATGCTCAGCCCTAGTAGGGTTCGACTGTAGAGCTCATCATTAGGCCGACCTCATAAAAAGATCGAGATCATCAGAAAGTTGACCTCATCAAGAATCAGAAAGCTGATCTCATCAGCAGGCTGACAGCTTTTGTCATCAGAAGATCGATCTTATCATCATCTGATACGTGGCAGCAGATCATTATCTAAGTTCATAACACTCTTAGATCACATCGGTCTAAGACTGATCTGCCTCTCTAGTATTATCTGCTAATTAGCTTAGTTCAGAACTGCTAATAAGCAGGACACTTACCTCGACTTAATTCTGATCTCCATCCCCTTATATCGGTTTCTGATCGACCTGATTACTGATACTCAAGGCATGGTGCTTAGTTTAGATATTTACCGATATCAATTATTCTACATCGGTCTGTTACCGATGTGCTACCATGACTACGGATAGTTATCTGACAGCTATCATCCAACTCAGCCGTAATTATCTTTTAGTTGTATTCTAGCTCATTTGCCACGTAGATAGTCGCCTTATGATCTCTGTACAGTTGACAATTCTGTTACAACAACCAAACAGCCTAATAGATCTTTAATGGCCTAACAACCTAATAGATCTCTAACAGTCTAACAGATCTCTAATGGCCTAACAACTTTTTCTTAAGACCTAAGCAAGCTCCCTCTATAAAAAGGTGACAAGGTGCTCTGCAAAAGGTAAGTCCAAACTAAGTCTGAACTCACAAAAACAAGACTTTGCTAAAATTTTCACTAAGGAACCAGAGTTTTCTCTACTCAGAGTTCATTCTACTTCTCTCTACTCACAAGCTCTTACTTCTTACTTTCTACTTCTCCATTTTTACTACTTGTTCTCATGGTCCCGACTAACTTAAGCATCAAAGGGTCCTAAATCAGAGGACAACCCATGATTTTGGAACTAATTTTGTAGGTTTTGTTTGTGATTCATATCAATATAACTCTCAGCTCTCCAGCTCGATTCATCACCGACCTCACCTCCGAAGCCTTATAGTAATAGATTGGCGCTAGAGGAAGGACATTTGTCCAAAAATTTTATAAAAAAATAATGAATCAGAGAGCACGAAACAACTCTATACCTTTATTATTTTCTTCGAAAAACGTGCCAGAAGTAGTTTCACTTCTACTTCAATATATCACAGAGTAGCAACTAGAGACAGTTCCTCAAGAAACTTTGTCTCAACATAATCAGCAACCAATCTATCACAATCTGCCTACTACTGGGACCATCAACATAATGTCAAACCTTAGTGGAGATTGATAAGGTGCTCTGCGGAAGGTAAGTCCAAATTAAGTCTGAACTCATAAAAACAAGATTTTGCTAAAATTTTCACTAAGAGACCAGAGTTTTCTCTACTTAGAGTTCATTCTACTTCTCTCTACTCACAAACTCTCACTTCTTACTTTCTACTTCTTCATTTTCACTGTCTATTCTGAAGGTCCCGACTAACTTAAGCATTAGAGGGTCCTAAATCAGAGGGCACCCCACAATTTTGGAATTTTTTTTGTAGGTTTTGTTTGTGATTCATATCAACACAACTCTCAGTTCTCCAGCTCGATTCATCACCGACCTCACCTCCGAAACCTTATAGTAATAAATTGGCACTAGAGGAAGGGCATTTGTCCAAAAATTTTATAAAAAAATAATGAATCAGAGAGCACGAAATAACTCTATACCTTCATCATCTTCTTCGAAAGACGTGCCAGAAGTAGTTTCACCTCTACTTCAATGTACCACAGAGTAGCAACTAGAAGCAGTTCCTCAAGAAACTTTGTCTCAACATAATCAGCAACCAATCTATCACAATCTGCCTACTACTGGGACCATCAACATAATGTCAAATCTTGGTGGAGATTGGGGGGCAGATGAAAGTTCTTCTCCGAAAAGGCAACGCACTGACAATGAGTCTTCAGTAAAATTTTTTTCAGTATCTTAATTTTTATCCATAGGAGATCAAATCTCTATAATTATGTTGAAGCATCTTTTGTTCAAATGAGGTCATAAAGTCTAATCAAACAAGGATAAGAAAGTCTGTCCAAATGAGATAAATGTTTGAGGAAACTCAAGTGCTGACTTGAGATTTTAAGACAATATATCCTTGAAAGAAAAAGAGATGAAACATTTCAAGGTGAAACTCATCTGATATATAGGAGACCCAATTTGCCCATGACGATATCAGACAATGGTATTTCTTAAACCTCTATTATATTCAATTTATTAAGATTGGTTTGTTCTTAATTAATCGATCTAATTCTTAAAAGTCATATCATTTTTAATATTTCGAAGTTTACTTATTATATTAAGCTACATCGACTTCGTGATTGATCCAATCGAGGTCAGATAATATTCATATTATAAGAAGATGGTATCTTTAGTCTAACATCAGTTGTGAGTTAAGAAGTTCTAAATGATCAAGATCCACTGAAGCCTAAGGCCCACTGAAGTCCAAAGATGATCATGAGCCAAAACAGATAATACCTCATATACATGGGAGCAGAGTTAACCCAATCATCTGAGCCATCTAATCTCTTAGCCATAAAAATTCATTATAAATATAATTATCTAAGTCCTATATAGGACAGTTAAACTCAGATTGGGCTATGTAAAGTCAGACAGACCAATATATATATATATATATATATATATATATATATGTATGTGTGTGTGTGTGTGTGTGTGCGCGCGCGCGCGCATATATTAAAAAAAAAACCTCAACAAGATCTGGGGTCACCTCGATAAGATCCAAGGTGAAAAAAACTAATCTCGATAGGATTCAAGATCGTTCAAAAATCATCTACAAGATTTGAAGCCATTCTTGGCAGGATCCAAAATGGAGGAAGCTGAGCTTGACACTATCCATGGTCACCTAAAAACCCTCGACAAGATTCGATGTAGAAGTGATCAGCAAATATACATTAGCAATCCATACTGAAAACTTATCCAAATGGATGCAGCGATTCACCTGAAGAATCAAGCAAAATAGATTGACCGACCTCATCAAAAGGCTGACCTCGTCAGGAGGTCGATCTCGTCAAAAAATCGACCTCAGTGGAAGGGCTCATAAGAAAGCTGAGCTCATTAAAAGGCCGACTTCATCAGAAATTCGACCTCATTAGGAGGTCGAGCTCATCTAAAAGACTGACCTCATCAGAAGGTCGATCTCGTCAGAAGGCTGACCTCATCAAAAAGTCGATCTCAGTGGAAGAACTCATAAGAAGGCCAAGCTCATTGAAAGGCCAACTTCATCAGAATTTTCACCTCATCAGGAGGTTGAGCTCATCAAAAGACTGACCTCATCAGAAGGCCGACCTTATCAAAAGATCGACTTCATCGAAAATTCGATCTTATCAGAAGGCCGACCTCATCAACAAATAGAGCTCATCAAAAGGGCTCATAAGAAAGTAGAGCTCATCGAAAACTGTCCTTATCAGGATACTGAAATCATCAGAAAGTTGACCTCATCAGGAGGTCGAGATCATAAGGCTAAGCTCATCAAATGATCGAGCTCATCAGAAAGCTGACTTCATCAGAAGGCCAAACTCATCAGAAAGTCAAGCTCATCTAAAAGCTGATTTCATCAGAATGTCAAGCTCATCAGAAAACTGACCTCTTCAGGAGGCCGACCTCATCAAAATCAATCTTTGGATCGAGCTTAAATCCGAAAAGGATCAAGATGAAAAGCTGATCTTTGGATCGAGCTTAAGTCTGGAAAAGACCAACATGAAAAGTCAATCTTTGGATCGAGTTTAAGTCTGAAAAGGATCAAGATGAAAAGTCGATCTCCAGATCGAGCTTAAGTCCAGAAGAGATCAGATGAAAAGTCGATCTCCAGATCGAGCTTAAAGTCCGAAAAGGATCAAGAAGAAAAGTCGATCTCTAGATCGAGCTTAAATTCGGAAAGGATTAAGAAGAAACATCAATCTCTAAATTGAGCTTAATTTTCAAAAGGATCGAAGATAAAAAGTCGATCTTCGGATCGAGTTTAAGTCTTAAAAGAGCTAAGAGAAAAAATCGATCTTCAGATTGAGCTTAAGTCATAAAAGGGTCGAAGATAAAAAAATTGATTTTTGGATTGAGCTTAAGCCTCAAAAAAATCAAAAAAAAAGTCGATCTCCTGATCAAGCTTAAGCTCAAAAGAGTCAAGAAGAAAAATCGATCTCCGAATTGAGCTTAAGTCTCGGAAGGATCAAGATAAAAAGTCAATCTCTGGATTAAGCTTTAGTCCTGAAAGGATCAAGATCAAAAGTGAGATATTCGATCTCTGGATTGGATCTCATCAAAAAATGTCGAACTTCATAAAATATTAATTTGACAAGTTTTGACTTAAATTTTCAGACAATATACCCCGGAAAGGGAAGGAAATAAGGCATAAAAAATTAAAATCCTATCAGATATATAAGAAATCTGACCTGCCCACTCCAAGCTCAAGTGGAAAGATACAAGGGTTCACTTGAACCAAACGACATGGATTCATCACCTCAGACAAGCTAAAAATTTTTTTTATAGACTACTTCTTTCATCTGAAGTAACTTTCTCAAACTCAGAAGTGAGGGACAAATCTTGTAGGGGTCATACCATCTCAGTTGATCTCCTCAAAACTCATACTCAGGAGTTTTCGGATTGACAGGAATATCGATGTAAGACTCGACTGTGGAGCTCATCATTAAGTTGACCTCATAAGAAGACTGATTTCATCAGGAGGTCGAGGTCATCAGAAAGTCGATCTCATAAAAAATCAGAAGGTCGATCTCATCAGAAAGCTGACCTTATCAGCAGACTGACAGCTGAGCTCATCAGAAGACCGACCTCATCATCATCTGGATATATGGCATCAAATCATTATCTAAGTTAATGACACTCTCAGATCACATTGGTCCAAGACCGATTCATCTCTTCAGTATTATCTGCTAATCAACTTAATCTAGAACTGTTAGTAAGCAGGACACTTATCTCAGTCTGATTCTGATCTCCATCACTTTATGTCGATTTTTTACCGACCTGATTACTGACACTCAAAGTATGACGTCCAGTTCAAATATTTATCGATATCAATTATTCCACAACGGTCTGTTATCGACGTACGACCATGACTACGAATGGTTATTTGACAGCTGTCATCTAGCTCAGTCATAACCATCTTTCAGTTGTATTCCAGCTCATTTACCACGTAGACAGCCGTCCTATGATCTCATACAGCTGGCCATTCTGTTACAATAACCAAATGGCCTAACAGATCTCTAACGGCCTAAGAACCTTTCCTTAAGGCCTAAGTAAACTCCCTCTATATAAAAAGGACAAGGTGCTCTCTGTAAGGTAAGTCCAAACTAAGTCTGAACTCACGAAGATAAGACTCTGCTAAAATTCTCACTAAGAAATCAGAGTTCTCTCCACTTAGAGTTCATTCTACTTCTTTCTACTCACAAACTCTCACTTCTTGCTTTTTACTTCTCTATTTCCACTATTTGTTCTCAAGGATCCGGCTGACTTAAGCATCAAAGGATCCTAAATCAAAGGGTGCTCCACGATTTTGAGATTTTTTTTGCAGATTTTTTTTGTAGTTCACATCAACGCAACTCTCAACTCTTCAGCTCAGTTCAGTACTGATCTCACCTCCGGAGTCTTGTAGCAACAAGTATTTTTTTAAAATTCTGTGGAGATTGTTATTTGTATCTATCGTCTTTTTTTTTTAAATGAAAAGAGAAGTACCCATTAGCATAGTTGAGAGAAGAAGATTCTCTCTCCCTAGTCTCTTCTATTTCATTTCGATCCATGGAAAACACGAATGGATGGTTAGTGTGGGGACCATTGGAAAACATCTGGATATTGAGTTTGGAAGGGATTTCGTACAATTCCGGTGAATCTTGTAGCCTTTTTCCTTTTTTCTTTTTCGTTGAGCAGGCATCCAATCAAAGGAAAAAAAAAACATAGGAAAGGAAGGGGGCGGGGTGGGGATCGACATCATCTCTCATTTTAATGATATGAAACCTATTCATTTCTTATACTACGCATAGCTTAGTATGACTCCACCTATGTCACGGTTGTACCCAGGATCGTCCTGCTATCATATTATCACGGGCTTATCTGCAGGCATGTCACAGGGGGTGCCGGCATGGGCATGACACGGTGCTGTGAAGGATTTGGTTTGGCCAAAATTTGCAATGCTACTCGATCATTTGGAACCCCCGGGATGGGATTTAGGGGGATGCCTTGCTGGGGTAGTGAGGGAGCAATGGTTCACTAAGAAGCGGCTTGGTCATGGCATGATATCGAGAGCTCGGGATGCGTGATATTTGGAATGGTGATGGTCCGTCATGATATATGTGGATACTCAAGGATTTCTCTTGGTTCGAGGAGAGGCACGAAGCTTTGATTGTGTACCCGACTCCCCCAGACCCGTAGGAGACGGGTCCGTCGTGGCACAGTTGTGTGGGCAATGGTGGTGCC
The DNA here is from genome assembly GCF_000442705.2 of Elaeis guineensis. Taxonomy (NCBI): domain Eukaryota; kingdom Viridiplantae; phylum Streptophyta; class Magnoliopsida; order Arecales; family Arecaceae; genus Elaeis; species Elaeis guineensis. The sequence goes on along the minus strand of NC_025997.2, from coordinate 2,679,799 downwards.
ACGCCCGAACGATCTCATGTGGAGGTATTCGGGGCAATAATGGTTGGACGAGCTGGCCACATTGTGCAGGAAGGGGATATCTCGAGGTTTTATCCTTGAGGAGTTTGTCTAGACTACTCTATGCGTTCTTGATCTCTGTAGTGGAGCGAAGAGGCGATAGAGGGCTAGTCGAGCAAGGGTGTGGCCTACCCAAATAGGCAAGTCTCGTGAGCATCGCAAGGTGATGTCTCATGGGGATCCACGGGAACCGGTCAGTCGTGGAGAACAAGGAAGGCTTATGACATATCGGTCAGAATATGTGCCTTGGAGTTGGGCCAAGGATCATGGATGACCAAGAGGGTCATGCCAAGGAGAGGATGGCTTGATACATTTATCATCCGATCGAAGATATTTACTTGATGGGGTAGACTTGGATACCGATATCGTGGCAGTGCTCAATGTGTGAGTAGGCTGTGGACCTAAGATGTTGGGTGGTGGGTTATGTATTCCCAGGATCGTGGTAATGCACAGTGATGGGCGAGCAGGCCATGAATATTGTCAAGTGATATAGCTAGGGATGAAAAGGCATATCAAGGATGCAAGACCGGGATCATGGCATAAGAGTAAGTGGGGGAAGCTTGGATAGTCGAACCTCAGAGAACTCGGATGTGTACGATCATCTGTAGCTTGGAGGAGCTGCAGGTCGTGTCAGCTTGGTAGTTTAGCCGAGCTGCATTAAAGATGGGTTTGCCCGAGCCTCATGCATAGTAGTGACGTTGCATGGTCGTGCTATGTGGATTTGATATGTGTAGTACTGAAGGATAGCTTGGTGGATTGCGGATCAGTGATACAGTGGTTATGTCATGGCACGAGGGTATGTGAAGGATCAAGACATCTGGGTTGAGCAGTGCTTGGCTTGAGGGGCAAAGCCTTAGAGTTGACACAGAGGTGTTGGGCTACGGAGCACTCTTGAAAAGAATCTAGGTTATGGCATGGAGGTGCACATGAGCATTGCAGTTGATTCGAGGGGTCGGATTGCTTATGGGCACTTGAGGGTGTCATCTGTATTCAGTACAATAGTGTTACCAGGTAGGGGTATAGAGGTGTAAGCTTGGCTGTGTGGCTGGACTGTTGCGTGCTTATTGGTATGTTCGAGGAAAGGACTCAAGAGGGCTGACTTTGGTGTGTGGCATGCTGGGACGCCGCACAGGTGTTTGAGTAAGAAAACACTCACCCCATGACAGTTGGTATCAGAGTCAGATTGGCTAAGTCGATGGTCGACATTATGCTTGGTGTTAGCTTCTGATACGTGTGGTATCAAGTTGAATATTTTGGTTGCAGATACAGGGGATATCTAAAGCAATGTGAATTTGAAGTCTAAGTTCAGAGGAACTGGATGTCTGAGTCTGTTGTGGGTGTCAATGACTCAGAGTGGGGGAGCATGTTGTAGGGCAATGTGCTCAGTGCTAAATGAAAAAGGATGCTCATAAATGGCACTAGTGGATGGAGGCCTGTGAATGTGAAAGTGTATCAATTCATGGCTGAAGAAAGGAATTCAGGGTGAAGAGTGCTCGTGAAAGCTAAAGCACTTAGGCTGCATGCAAAGTTGCAAGGCAGAGCATCTCGAGGGACTAGAATCTCTAAAAAGGCAGAGCTGGACAAATAGACTGAGGTACTTGGGTGTATCTATAGTGCAGGGAATGATGTAGCACTCATTTTAAAGGTGCAAGCTGAGATGAGAACTTGAAAAGTCATGGAACTCAGTTGCACAAGGTATGGGAACATTGGAAAGAGTCATCTCTTGTGTGGATGATTGTGGAGCTGAAGCACTTGAATGGTATGAGATATCAACCAAACTCAATGGAACTGCTCTTAGGGTGAAGGCATTGGTAAGCCGATGTACTAGAGGCAGATATTTGGCTTAATGAAACTGCTCTCAGGGTGAAGGCATTGGTAAGCTGAGGTACTAGAGGCAGATATTTGACTTAATGGAATTGCTCTCAGGGTGAAGGCATTGGTAAGCCGAGGTACTAGAGGCAGATATTTGGTTGAAGGTGTTTTCTCGCTACACAGGCATGTGATGTCAGGGTGTAGGAGATGAGGCACGAAGGTTGTTTAATGTTGGCTAGGTTGGCCATGAGGTGGTCATATTGTGAGGCATTACAAGGCCCTGATGTCGAGGCAAGTGGGTGTCAAGGCAAGTGGGTGTCGATGCACTAGAGTCGTAAGAGTGAGGCAAGCCAGAGGGGTAGCCTTGCATTGGCATTACAGACTCAGAGTCAAGACACAGAAGCAGTCGAGTTGGGGATCGCAGGAAATAGCATGGACAAATGGTTCTGTAGAGACAGACAACTGGTGCTCGGAGTGAAGACTGGATTGTCTAGGCACTTGAGCAAAGTGGAAAGTGGCCTTGATCAGATATTAGGGTCCCGCTTAGAAGCAGCCATGGATCTGTGTTCAGTGCAGTATGGTAGGGTCCGAAGTCTTGGTGTTGAATGGAAAAGGTCGGAATTACCACAAGACTGCAAGGCACGTATGTTACAAGATCAGGCGTTTGGAGGTGAGTTGCCAGAGGAGACTCATGTGATGGGCCACTCTGAGACTTCGATGGGTAGGAGTTAAGCCTTGGACACAGTCCAAGGAGTGCCATTTTGTGTTTCTGACAATGAATTTTGCATTGGTGGAGATAATGGTAGCTCTTAGATTGAGAAAATCGAGAGTAAAACCTCGGAAGAGTTCGAGGAGTGCCACAAAGTTTTCAGTTAAGTTGATGGTCAGAGGACTGCAGCAAGCTTAAAGAATGTAGTGGCCGCTCTTAGATTGGGGTAATCGAGAGTTAAGTCTTAGAAGAGTCCGAGGAATGCCATGTAATTGAAGGTCAGAAGACCATTGGAGGAGGACAAAAGCAGAGGTTGGTGTTGGATTTTGTAGCAGTTTGGTTCTGTGGAGGAGTCAGTGTGGTGTGGATGATGGATTCTTAGTGGTGGAGAAAGGATCAAGGACATCAAGACTGCGGGTCTCTGACTTGAGGAACCATATCTACAGTTAATGCAATGGAACTTGGTTGTGGTGACTAATGTTCAAGTAGTGGTTTGGACGTTGACGAGGACGTCGAAAGCTTGAGTGGGGGAAAATTATCATGGGCTTATCTACAGGCATGTCGCAGGGGGTGCCGGCATGGGCGTGGCACGGTGCTGCGAAGGATTTGACTTGGTCAAAATTTGCAATGCTACTCGATCATTTGGAACCCCTGGGATGAGTTTTAGAGGGATGCCTTGCTGGGGTAGTGAGGGAGCAATGGTTCGCCAAGGAGCGGTATGGTCATGGCATGATATCGGGGGCTCGGAATGCGTGATATTTGGAATGATGGTGGTTCGCCATGATATATGTGGATACTCAAGGATTCCTCTTAGTTTGAGGAGGGGCGCGGAGTTTTGGTCGCGTATCCGACTCCCCCAGACCCGTAGGAGACGGATCCGTCGTGGCACAGTTGTGTGGGCAATGGTGGTGCCATGCCCGAACGATATCATGTGGAGGTATTCGGAGCAATGATTGTTGGACGAGCTGGCCACATTATACGGGAAGGGGATATCTCGAGGTTTTATCCTTGAGGGGTTTGTCTAGACTACTCTATGCATTTTTGATCTCTGTAATGGAGCGAAGAGACGATAGAAGGCTAGTCGGACAAGGATGTGGCCTACCCAAACAGGCAAGTCTCGTGAGTATCGCAAGGTGATGTCTCACGGAGATTCACGGAAACCGATCGGTCGTGGAGAACAAGGAAGGCTTATGACATATCGGTCAGAATATGTGCCTTGGAGCTAGGCCAAAGATCATGGATGGCCAAGAGGGTCATGCCAAGGAGAGGACGGCTTGATGCATTTATCATCCGATCGAAGATATTTACTTGATGGGGCAGACTTGGATGCCAATATCGTGGCAGTGCTCAATGTGTGAGTAGACTGTGGACCTAAGATGTTGGGTGGTGGGTTATGTATCTCCAGGATCGTAGTAATGCACAGTGATAGGTGAGTAGGTTATGAATATTGTCAACCGATATAGTCAGGGATGGAAAGGCATATCAAGGATGCAAGACCGGGATCGTGGCATAAGAGCTTGTGGGAGAAGCTTGGATAGTCGAATCCTAGAGGATTCGGATGTGTACGATCATCTGTAGCTTGGAGGAGCTGCAGGTCATGTCAGCTTGGTAGTTTAGCTGGGCTGCATTAAAGATGGGTTTGCCCGAGCCTCATGCATAGTAGTGGCGTTGCATGGTCGTGTTATGTGGATTTGGTATGTGTAGTACTGAAGGGTAGCTTGGTGGGTTGCGGATCAGTGATACAGTGGTTATGTCATGGCACGAGAGTATGTCGAGGATCAAGATATCTGAGTTGAGCAATGCTTGGCTTGAGGGACAAAGTTTTAGAGTTGACACAGAGGTGTTGAGCTGTGGAGCACTCTTGGAAAGAGTCTAGGTTATGGTACGGATGTGCGCATGAGCATTGCAGTTGATTCGAGAAGTCGGATTGCTTATGAGTACTTGAGGGGGTCATCTGTATTCAGTATAACAGTGTTGTCAGGTAGGAGCATAGAGGTGCAAGCTTGACTGTGTGGCTGGACTGTTGCATGCTTATTGGTATGTCTGAGGAAAAGACTCAAGAGGGCCGGCCTTGATGTGTGGTGTGCTGGGGTATGCTATAGAGTCATGGCAGGTATCACTGCTTTAGTGCTCAAATCCAACTCTAAGCGGAATTGGTTGTATGTGATTTTAAATGGGCAAGGAAGCGGAGAATGACTAGGATGCGCCCCGTCTCTCAAACACCAAACACACGCACACACAAGTAAAACAGATAAACAATAAAGAAAAGGTATGTGCACCAAAGAGTACCATGGAGGACAAATGGTAATCTTGCGCCAGATCACCATTTGCCGTTCCCGGCTCTGTTTGCGTCCCCAGTGGAGCTTTCTCGACTGCAAATAAAAGATGCATTCAGGAGGAGCTTTGAGAATTGCTGGGGCGATAGAAGAGAAGATAATGTTGAGGGAGTGAACCATTCTCTCGCCTAGGCCTCCGTATTGCCTGCACCAGGTACAATTGGACCGTGGGCGTCAAATCCCACGGTAGATATCATGCCACGCTATTTCTTATATTTCATCAATTCCCGATTGCGTGCAATCCATCATGCATATGCTTTCGGATTTGTCCTGGTTCACTTGCACCTGGGGCATGCAATAATTTCTCCTCTCCTAGCCGGCTTGATCTTTGGACGAGAAGATGTCTTACTACTCCATGCTCATTGTAGGATTTGTCCTGGTTCACTTGCACCTGGGGCATGCAATAATTTCTCTTCTCCTAGCCCGGCTTGGTCTTTGGACGAGAAGATGTCTTACTACTCCATGCTCATTGTACAGAGAGTTAAAAAGCTTAGCATTGTTGTTACGTTGTTAAGGAAGAGTTGGAGGGATTGCAGAAACCCAAGAAGCTTCTCCTGATGTTGGGTGTAGATCAATATTGAGCTCAAACATAGATCGATCTCGAAACGAATGATCCTAGATACATTCGACTGATCTCGGATTTGATCGAGATCTCATTTCGGTGTCTCATCGACGATTAGCCTGCTCAACTGACATCTCAATTCTACGAAATCTTCAAAAGTGTGGGGACAGTTTCCTTGAACTCTACGCATGTGAACTCTGGACTCTATGCATGTGGACTTTGGATTCTTGCACATAATGCCTCCGAATGACGTGCATATCAATGCTCGTGATCGTGTGCTTGCTTTTAATGCACGTAATGGACGTCTATGATCTTTAGTTAAGTAGGTGCAAATTTTCCAGTTTTGTTATTTGACTAAATGGTAACGGTCGGCTGCTACCCCTGAATATAAAGGGGGAGAAAGGAGATTTTTGGATAAGTATTTTCTCTGGAGAAAAAGAGCTCTCACTCTTTTCATCTTTCTCATTTTTTTTGTTGTTCCCAGCTTCGAAGATCCCCCGCTATAAAATCTTTCATAAGTATGGATTTCTTTTTCAGGTGCTCCGACGCAAAGGCACTCAAATCGGATACTAAATCTTAGATTGGTATGAGATCGACCTCAACCACACCAATCCGGACCTTCACGGCAATAGATAATATATGATGCGAACTGTGGAGATTGGAAAATCATTTGGAGGAACATTAATATTGGAGGAATTGAAGGACATAGGGTGTGGCTTAATTGCTTAAGGATTTTTAACAGCGTGCACTACCAGGTCTCGTCCCATGTGCTTGTGACTCCTCTCTTTTTGTATTGGGTTCCACGTGAATCGATAAATAGTAGTATGAATGGACGTCAACAGTAATCCTCTCGTCAGAGACACTTCAAGATTGCTCTGTTCCAGGGACCATTTATATCGATAGAACTCTCTTTCCCTCCCATGGGTCACTGCGTCTAGTCTGTAACTCAATACTAATAGCTAGCCTGCTGAAAGAAGGGGACACTCAAATCGGTATAGCACGTTGCCCAGCCGATCAATTTGTGTCAAGACAAAAGCTAGGTTCCAAAGTCTTACTAAGTAATCCTATGAAATGGAATGCCCGTGGTCACTCGCCACAGTAGTGCAGCTCTTGCTTTGGGCCTAGCAACGGTTGTTGAAGCACATAGAGACGGCTGTTCAAAGAGACGTTGCGTAGCTGTAGTAGGAAATGCCAGTGCGTGTACTATTAACACGGATCTGTCCGTGGGACACACTAATTAAAGTAGGAGACAGTAGCATGGTCCACAAAGATTGCATGTCATAGTTTGCTCAGAGACGAAGATTTTTAATCTTCTCCTCTTCTCTTTGATCTGGTTCCAATCTAGATCGTAGTCACATGCTTGCACGAAAAGGCTTCATGATGCCTCACATGTCATAGTGAACAATTTTGGAGGTGACATGGTCAGCACAAGCAAGCCCTGAGGGCCGGAACAAAGTAAATTATAACTCGAGCGGGGAGTTACAACTCTTGCAGCGTCCAACACAATCTTCCCTTCTTGTGAAGCCCCCTTCTTTAAGATTGAGAATGAATGGGAACCGAGCTCGATATCAGAGTGACGGCATGACGATGCAAGAGACTTAACCATTTCTCCGGTGCTGGAAGCCCTCTAGATTTCAAATTCTATTGTTTGGTAATACGAGTTGAGTCCCTCATGATGCAAATTAAAACATCTAAAGACCTTATGGAATATGAATGCTTCGACGGTGGTAGGTTTTCATTTTGCGGTTAAGATGCATTAAAAACAGAGTCAAATAAAAAATGAAAACACCAAAACCAAGCAAATTAAATCTAGTTCTTCCCCTCAGAACTTGTTCATATCTATGTATATCAAACTACATCTCAATCGACATATATATTACCATCATGCTATGATCAGATATTACATATAAGCAGCTGCGGGCTACTGGCAATCATTCTTTTGGCCTGCAGCCACTTCAGCCGCTGCTGCGCCCTACGCTCGCGCTAATCCCACTACGTTCAGTAACATCACGAGCTAACGGTCAATCAAAACATGAAAGTCCCGCCCTCTCCTTTCTTCACGACTACCATCCAAAACCCTTGCCTCAGTAACCCAAACCCGGTGAGCACTACTAACAGAGCCTAAAAGTTGGCGCCTAGAAAAAGAAAGACACCAGAGCATGACATGGCGGGAAATTTGAAACCCCAGTCCGACCACCATGTCTGCAATTGCCCATAAATCCATGATAGGTAAATTAGACCCGGAAATTTTTGCCGGCGAAGGTCTGGCCGAACTGCCAGTTGGCGGGGACGATGTTCCAGGAGGTGGAGGTGCGGCGGTCGCTGGCGGTGACGCGGAAGGAGAGGGACTGGCCCACCAGCACGGCGTTGGACTGCCAGTTCTGCCCCCAGTTCCGGGACATGGGCATCCACCCCGTCCTCGACCCCTTCACGCTCACCCGGACGATATCGCCGGCGCTGGCCACGTTGGTGATCAGCACCAGGTTGAAGTACTGGAACCCGTTGATGGTGAACCGGATCCCCCCCGACTTCCGGCACGGCACCCTGTCGAAAAAATAAATATTTTCGGAGCGGTAAATAAACAAAATTTAATACAAAAGGTTGGAAAGGGATGGGGGCCGGGCAGGCGCGTGGGGCATGTGCCTCGGTATATCTCTTTCTCCCAGGATACACGCGGTTTTCTTTTTGGGTCGTGTGATGGGACAGTAAAATTACCATTCTGCCCTTCTTGGTGAGACGCCGAAGAGTGGAAATCCAATCGTTTTTTTTTTTTGAGGGGGGGGGGGGGGGGGGTGTTTTTAGTCATTTAGGTTGAAAGAAATGAAAAAGCAGCGGCCGGAAACGCGGAGAGGGTCCCGGGCATGTGGAGGGATCACGGGTGTCGTGAAGGGTAATGGCGGGCCCCCAGATTTGGCGAGATAATGGAATGCCGTTTGATAGCAGGTCCAAAAGGTCAAACATAGTCGATGACCAAGACCGCTCCTTCCGTTCTTCGTACTAATTTAGTACTTTATTTTTCCGTTTTGGTAATGAGTACTTTATCTCATAATTAATTTTATATTATCCCAAAATACAATTTAAGTTCCTTCCTGCCCGTTAAAATAAACGAGTAGGGGAATGCATAACTAAATGGCGAAGCCAATGCTGCAATGAAACGGATGGAGGCCGTTAAAGAGGGGCATCTCAATTATTACATCGACGTTATTAGGGTCCCTGCCAGACTAACGACCGAGGTTAAAGAGCGCCGACGGACGCTAAGAAAGGGGTTAAAAAAAAAAAAAGTAAAATAAAAAACGGCGACCAAAAGAGAGAGGTAGTAGTAGTGAGTGAGAGTTGAGCGATTCCATCACAGCCGGGGGAACCACTAGTCAAGGGACGGAGATTCATCGGTGGCATTAGATCTACGGTGGAGAAAAAGAAAAAGAAAAAGAAAGCAAGAGGTGGTGGGGTGGGGTGCGAATATACCTGCGGTAAGAGACGGGGACGATGCCGGCGCGATACTGGGCGATCTTGAGGAACATGGGCATGGCGAGGTCGAAGTGGGGCCGTGGAGGGTTGCACCAGCCTCCATTGTCGGAGGGGAGGGCGTAGTTAGGGGGGCAGAAGTTGGTGGCGGTGATGAAGATGGAGGGGCTCCCCGGGTGGCACCATCTGGGGTCGTCCGCGCACTTGATCTCGAAGCACGCCCCGCAGCTCAGCCCCTCATTGAACAGCGCCGTGCTCAGGGCCGCCGTCTCCACCCCATACCCCTGGCTGTACAGATTCCCGTACCCACACGCCCCTCCTAATATATAACAAAGAAAACAAATCAAACGACGCTTAATTAATCTACGCCAAGTGAGCTAGCCCTAAAAGGGAAATGTGGGTGGTACCCATGGTGCCGGAGGCGTCGCTGCCGCCGTAGAAGGTGGCATGGGCCGTCTGCCACTGTCCGCCTGCGTAGACCCCGGGGATCCGGGCGTCGGCGAGGGTCAAGAATGCGAGCAGAGATACGGCGATGGTTGCGGCGCCGTGGAAGAAGGCCATTTTTGGAATCCTTGGAGAGAGAATAGAATGAGAGGGAACGGTGTGAATGGGCGCCGGGGGCGGGGGGGCGAGACTGGGGTTGAAAGCGGGAGGAGGGTGCGCTACTTATGGAGTGAGTTGGGGGATATTTTTTCTTAAATATTAGAAAGAAAAGTAAAAGGACGAAAGGGGATTGGGAGTTTGGCTTGATCTGGTCAGTTACGAAAATGCCATTTTTTAATAAGCCTTCTCGTATTAATAACTAACTGATTCCTAAGCAGTGGTTAGGATGGGGTGGATACACTACGTAGATGGTCGCAATGTTGTAATTTTATCCTTTCCTGCTTTGAAGCTGCACTAGGCATGATCCAACGGTTGGTGTCGCGAACAAAAAAGATCAATCATTAATTCGTGCGAAACATACAACCGAAATGCTCGTGGCAGCGGGAGAGGAGAAGAGGGAACAAAAGGCGCGAACAGTGTCCACATGTTGGCTTTTAATTAGAAAAGTGGTCCCACCTCGAGCCCATTGTCGTCCCTAGTTGCACTTACCTAATATTACATCGTGGTGGTCTACTCCCTTGCAACATACGGCAGGCTTGAAGATCCGCTTGCATTACAACTTAATGGTAATCTTGAGATTATGAATGAGGCACATAAGTCTCAAAATCCATCATAAATCGCATAAAAATATGACAAAAAGCCTTGAATGCCTATCAAACAAGTGACTTGGACTGTTCTTCGGATTTGTCATGCCTTTTCTATTAAAATCTGGATTTGGATTTGTTAGATTGGGTATATATTTGGTGTTAGATCAGTAGAAACTCATTTTTTCTCATCCATTATGGTAAAGGAAAACCTTATTTAAGTCCTCTCATCCTTTTGTTTGATTACGTCATAAAAAATATAAAAGTCTACTGCAAGGTGTGAGGAATAGTCTCTAGAGAATTTGATCATCACAGAGACCATACGCTTAGATGTGTGATGAAAAAGACTCATTTCTATAGCCTAATCAACAAAGTACAGAATATATGTTTCCTCAAGAATCTAGAAATTGTTGTAGAAGAAAGCGATGTAAAGGATAGCCTTGCATGGAAGATAAAATTCAATAAAATAATATTAGTTGTGGTCCATGTCCCATGTTCCAAGATATCAACCTAATATCTAGCCATATAATGTTCCATGTTCTTCATTACAATCTGAAAATTTATGGTCCTATAGAAAGACACCATGTTTGTGCGGTCTTATATTTTATAGTTCAAAGAGAATTCTAAGATTGTCTCTAGAAATGTGGTAAAAAGGAGGTTTGGCCTCTCATAAAAGAGTTATGCAAGATTCACGGTAGAGAGATCAAGATTTGTGGATGTCACAACTCCAAGAAATATTACTTAAAGAAGAGTTCTACTGATAAGCAGACACTATATTAATAACACTTTGCAAGATATAAGCTTCAGCTTATGGTTTGGGCGTGAAACAACCATAATGCTACATAGCAGTCTCTACAGTGATTTTGAGGAATCTAAGATGCACATAATGCTATCTTTGTTACATCTCGAAGCACACAAGAAAGCTTATGAACGACAGCTATATAATATTCTATGGAGTGATTTCGACGGATCTTTTCATCTGTATATAGTTATGAAACCATTGTATCACATTTCAGATATAACACTAAAACGTTTGTGAAAATTCTAAATTATCGCTGCTATATATTTTACATACGACATTATCTTTATTTGATTTGCAGCATCGGTGAAGTTAATCAAACCCCTATCGCTGCTTAGAGGGTGAGAGAGATGGTAGGATCCGACAAGATTGAGTTGCACTGCTCACGGAGAGTCGGGGCTGTCCGGAATAGAAGAACGACTCATTTTCTTGTTTAGAAGGCAAGAGACGGTAACGTCGCAAATTCAAAAAAAAAAAGAAAAGCAAACAAACAAAAAGGAAAAACTTTTTATTAGAAAGCTTTTGCTACCAAGGCAGCTTTCGGGTGGCGAATTGGTGGTGGCTACCTACGAGTTCTGATGACTAGGTTCATCCTTTGGGGCGAGGGTAGCCTACTCCCTTTAGGCCGGTGGCGGTGGCCAAAGGGAACCGTTCTCAGCATACCACCATCCACGGCACTGAGACCGCACCCTTATCCTGACCGCACGGTCCCCACTCCCCACTCCTTGGGGGCTCCACATGTCTGTAATTTTTTGTACTTTTGCATTGGGCTCGATTTGGCCGCGGCAGGGTGTGGTTCTGGGTGCGTCGAATAGAAGTGAGGATGATCTTGTGAAACGATCGGTGCGATTCGCATTTGTGAAGTCAGGATCAGCAACACATGGCACCTTCTCAGCGAGCCAGTCCAATGAAAGCGAGAGGTGGGGTGAGGTCTGGCGCCCATCGACCACCACCACCACCCAGCCATGTGAAGCAATTATTTGTCAGGTTAGACTGCCTCGTGTCCAAACCAACCCCATGTGCCTCTCGCTTGCTAACTATTACCCACTCACTTTCCCTATCTCCTCTCTTGTTTCGCCCCATCATTGTTCCTAAGTTTAAAGTTACCCTGTTTCTCAATCTTCGTTCCCTGGACTATGCAAAAATTTGTACCATTTTGGTTCCTTGATCTGTCTCTTGTCGGTTGAACCTTAGCTTAATGGTGTATATCCGCAATATTTGGAATTGAATTATTTTCCTCTATCTATCATGTTAGGCGGTATATTTTGCATTGATCCAAACATTTGCATGGAAAAGAAAAAAAAAAAAAAAACCTCTCTATTTTATTGTTTAACTTGGTCTATATATAATTTAGCTTAAATCATGCTGCCAACAAATTTATTCATTGCAACTTATGCAGAAAAGGTGACGAGTGATTTGGACATATGAATCTAATGTATGTCAAGCATTGGTTTAATTGTGAATACAAAATATCGTGACTATAATTTTGTGATTTTAAAAATATTGAAAACTACCTTTTAATCAATTTTGAGTTTTCTAGATGCAAACCAGCAAAGTTGGTAAAATAATTGGATCTTAATATCCAATGTCCTAGATTTGAATCTCGGCTGCATCCATTTGTCTGGGTGTGAGATTATCCTTCTCTCTTTCTCTCATGCATGCATATCCACCTCCCACAATCAAGGTGGACTTAATCAAGTCATTAAACACCAAATCACAATATGTATATTGCTTTTGGCGTGATATAAAGCTCATAAATAATAGTTAATGATATGTCCCCTTGTTATATTTGGGCGCACACTTTTTATAGAAGATTCCTTCCCATTTTTATAGACGACAAGCAGATATCTTCTTTCCAACTAGTGATGACCCCAAACATTGTTGTTTTGCCGCATCAAGTTGTTTCATCCCTTGGTATTCTATCGTACTCTTCTTCGTCTAACCATAAGAATGGAACATCTTCTCCATGTAGCCTTCAACGTTTCACACTACACACCCCTCATGACCCCTTCTAGGCCAGGGTCAGGCTAGCTTCTTTTTCCCTTTTCCATTTTTAGCATCATTTCCTTCACCAATTAAAGTGCCACCACCGCGTAATCCCAAGATTCAGAAGGCACCAATGTTAACTTCGCCGGTTGCGAATGCTATCAAGACGACTCGCATGGAAGTGCGGTGCAGTATTGTGATGGGATACAACTCATAAACATGGTTTTGAGCACTAACCCATTGGCGTCCCCTAAGCCGCAAGACATGGGAACGTGCAACCCGGGGCCCATCTCCTCTTATCACTTGTGCCTTCTAATCTAAATTACCGTCAGCGTCTCTTTCCCACGTGAGCGAATTCAGAGTTACGATATATTGCGGCCAATCTTCTCATCATTCGATCGTCGGTATCGTACACCTGCAAGAAAAATTCTCACAGATCGAAAATACTTCTGATGGAAACCCTCCGATGGTCAAGTCAGAGAGGAGACTAGGCAACAGTGAAAAATTAGAAACTCAGCTGAGGAGAGAGAAAGAGAGCTCAAGAGCTTAGAGACGCCTCAGAGAGCTTGAAAAAGCCTGCCTCCAACTTAGAACTTCCCAATACTGTTGCCTTACCCCGTTTTATAGTAGAACGCGGTATGGTCCTGCCATTAATGGTGCAGACAACTGGAGAGTTGTCAAATCACCGGGGGCTGTCAAGTCACTGGGATTAATCTATACCTTTGGCAGGATAATGTCCCAAGGCGGCCATGCCGTATGTCCTAGACAGAACAACTGCCCATAGCGGTTGTACGACGTTTGGGCAAGCTGGCTGACTATATGTCGGTATTCGGCTGTCGGGACGTCCGGTGATGATTCGAGAACACCGTCGGCTGATCTGATGCCTTGTGGAAGCCGGACGTCGGCTGCCATCCCCGACAGTGAGTCGGTGATTTGGGTTCGGCCACTCGGCCGGTCAGGAACAGTATGGGTCTGTTCAGCCGGCATATCTTTGGTCGGATACTGTCGGCGGCCATTGTCGGCAGTCATTGTCGGAGTTGATCGTCGGGGTCGTCCGTCGGAGTCGTCCGTCGGTTCGATCGATATAGTCGAGCGTCGGTCGGACCGATCCGAGGATAAGTCGGCATATAGGAGTCAGTCGATATATCCCAACAGTTGCCTCCCCACTCCTGAGTCGGATGTCGTACTGGCCAGTATTTCCACGTGGGCGATGGCTTCGGACGAAAGGAGTGGTTTTCCATCACGTCATGGTCCGACTCTGGTGACCATACCAACGAACGATCTGGTGTCAGACGTCGCATTAGGAACGTAAACCGCCGTCTCCTTGAGAATGCGAACCAACGTCTCCTTGGGAACACGAACCGCCATCTCCTTGGGAACATGAACCGCCGTCGGTTAATTAATTCCGAGACGCGGTTTTTCCGCCATGTGTCAGGGGGCTATTGGGCCGGAACCGTTCACGTGGATGGAGGTGACGTGGCTCGATCTGGGGGCAGGTGCGTCGAACCTTCGGACCGAAGAAGGATCCAGGTGCTGCCACGTGTCGACATCCGAAAAATCCTCGTTCGGCGCGCTTTCATCTGGACCGTTGAAGGGCCTTATATATATGCGGCCACTTACATCCAAAACTTCACTTTTTGCTGCAAGTTTGTTCCTGGTGCTGAGGCCCTGTCGAGTTGTCCCCAGTTTCAGGTAGTTGTTTCCGTCCTCTTCCTTTGAAAGCTCTTCTCGAAGTTTTTTCCGTTCTTGTCTCCTTACATCCTTTCTCCTTTGTCATTTTCTTTTTGTCCTCCTTTCTGGGGCTAGTGTTATGGCTAGAACCTCTCCTCGAGGAAGTCAGTCGGAGAACCCGACTGACGATTCCCGATCGACCCCAGAGGTTGAGGTTTCTTCACTTTTGGGAGCAAACGTCGAACGGCTCAGGGAGCAATACAGTATCCCGGAGCAATTCGAACTCTTCGCCCTTGGGGCTGAGGGTCGGGTTAACAACCCGCCCCCGGGCCAGGTGGCCTTTTATGTTGAGGACCTTCGAGCAGGTCTTCGCTTCCCGATTCTGGAGTTCGTCCGGAACGTCTTGGATTATTACGGGCTTTGCCCGGTGCAACTGATGCCGAACTCAGTCTGGTTGATAATCAGCTTTGCCTTATTGTGTCGGCTTTTGCTGATCTTTTCCCGCATTTCTCTCTTCCAAGCATTCTTCATCCTCCGACCCCACCCAAAAGCCCGAGGGTGGTGGTTCTTCAATCTCCGGAAGGATCTTTCGTTCATCATTGATCTTCCATCGTCGATCCATGGGTGGAAGAATCAATTTTTCTTTGCTTCTTCTTCGCTACCTTGGGGGTTCTCGTCTCGCTGGGGCGACCCTCAGACTCAGCCGAACGAAAACAGTTGGGTGGAGGCTGGAGACTGAGAGGACTTTCACCGATTGAAGGATGTGTCGGTGCCGAAGCAGAGGGAGCTCGTCACCAAGCAAGCTCTGTACGACGCCGGCCTGAGTTCGGTTCCCCACCTAGGTACTGTTCGGTCTGTCGATCATCCTTTAGTATTCTTATCCGTCTTCGGATTTGCGCTAATCCTTTATTGAAATTGCAGGTATGCCGCCGAGAGTGAGACTGACCGATGCCGACATTCGGCAACACGCGGCGAGGAAGAGACCGGCGCCCGGGGTTGGACCTTCGCGGCCTCCCAAGAGGCCTCAGATATCATCCCCGACCGACATAGTGACAGCGGCAGCGCAGCCCGACACCGAACATGGGTCGGGCTTTGAGCCGGTCATCATCCTGTCAGCGCCGGCGGTGCCACCCGAGGTGCCATCCGAGGAAAGGGCGACAGAGGGGGTAGCCGAAGGTGTGTCAGCTCCCCTGACTATGGAAGAGGTTCGGGCCGAAGCGTGTGAGCCCGAATGACCTGCGGTGGCTCCCGTTGTGCCCTCGGGAGGGACTCAGTCGAGCTCGAGCTTCCCATCTCTCTTCGATTTTCGGGCCTAAACGATCGATCGAGGGAAGGCTCCGATGGCGCCGGTCGATGACACAAGGTCGGCGGGCTGCGCCGCATCATCCGACGTTCAACTTCCCGAAGGGGCGTCGGCCCTGGCCAACCACAACTTGGCTAGGAGGTTGTGCCAGGCAACTATTCTCCCGACCGACCGGGAGCTCCTGAAGAGTCGGTCGGTGACCGACATGCTTTCTTCCTTTTACCCGACTATGATCTAGGTGAGCTCCTCTTCTTCTTCTTTCCTCTTAATTATTATTTTTTATCATTTTATTTTGCTAACGACCGGCTTTCTGCTTGCAGCTGATCTACAATATGTCTGAGCTGGAGGTCGGGTATCGGAGGTTCGGCGACGTTCGGGCGGCCTGAAAGAATAGGGTCGAGACCGTCGAAGCTGAGAAGGCGACGCTGGTCGACCAGCTGAAGCTGTCGGTCGACTGCGAGGCTAGGCTCGAGGAGAAAATCTTCCGACTCACCAACGGCCTAGCCACCTCGGAGGCCGAGCTTCAGTCGGCTCACGAGCAGGTCCAGCGTAAGACCTGCTCCGTTCACCGACTGCGACGTGAACGGGATGGCTGCGTCAAGGAGCTCGAGGCGGAGCACGAGCAACTTCGGTTTAGCCTGGAGAACCTGGCTAAGGCCGAGGAGAACTT
The DNA here is from genome assembly GCF_000442705.2 of Elaeis guineensis. Lineage (NCBI taxonomy): Eukaryota > Viridiplantae > Streptophyta > Magnoliopsida > Arecales > Arecaceae > Elaeis > Elaeis guineensis. The sequence continues at coordinate 2,663,242 of NC_025997.2, read as the reverse complement.
ATCCTCCGCCCAAGTCGATGCCGACATAGCGAAGGCAGAGGCAGAGTCGGCTAAGGAGGCGTTGAGCTGGGCGGTGGAGGACTTTTGTGGCTCGGATGAGCATCGGGAGGAGCTTCTCGAGAGTGGCTTCGCCTCCTATCGGGTGGGGTACGAGGACGCCCGAGATGCGATTCAGAGTCTGTACCCGGAGCTCGACCTGAGCAGCATTGTCCCTCCAGGGTCGGAAGACCAAGCTGTGGAGGAGGAGGCCGACCCACAGCCGACGGAACGAGTTGCCGAAGGTGAGGCGGCTCCAACCTCCGGTCCCTCCCCAACCCGAGCGGGCACGCCGGTTGCTCCCGAACTCTCCCCGGTGCAAGAAGTTGACTCCGACGAATAGTCGGAGTATCTACTCCGTTATCTTTGTATTCTTTTGTTTCTGTTTTATCTTTGATATTTGTAATCGGGCTTCATCCCAATTTTGTAATCGGACTTCGATCCAATTTTGTAAGTCACTTCAACTTAACAAAATCAAAGGCTTTTCAAACTTTTTCCCGCGTGTGGTTCAAAGTGTTTGATTTGCCGAGCCATCTCCGAGAGTATAGGTCGTAGCTTTGACACACCTCGTTAAGACGTTCGGTAGGATCTAGCATAGCCAATCAAAGTAGTCAGTAGCGTGCGCCCCGCCTAAGGCAGTGCAAGCCCCGATCGCATGTTGGCGTCCCGACTGTCATACAGGTTGCATAGGATCTGATGGTTGAGAGTCATACCGATTGTAGATCGAGTGTCCACCGCCCGGACCTTGGTCGGGCGTGAACGTTAGGCCGAGTGTCGGCCAATCACCGAACGTAGCTCGTTGGCACGATCATTCTGTAGAGTCTGATAGTTGAGTAGTGTCCGATGTATTCGGATAGGATAACGATGACAAATCGAATATCCGTTGTCCGACCCTTGATCGGGCGTGCACCTTGGGACGTATGATAAATGGTGGCAAGTCGAATATCCTTCGATCGGTCGTGACCAGGTCGGTATGTTGAAAGTTGAATATCCATTGTCCAGACCTTGGTCAGACGGATACGTCGCGGTGCATGATAAACGATGGCAAGCTGAATATCCTTTGACCGATCGTGATCGAGTCGGCATGTCACAAGTCTAATACCCGTTGCCCAGACCTTAGTCGGGCGGGTACGTCGTGGTGTATGATAAACGATGGCAAGTCGAATATCTTTCGACCAATCGTGATCAAGTCGGTATGTCGCGAGTGCAACTGCGATCGTCTTGGCATTTTGCCCTCTTTAGCCGCGTTGCTCGAGAGTCGACTGTGGAAGGAGTGAGGCTTCAACTTAGAGAGGTTTCATCGCCCGCGCTGGCCTTCCGTTCGTGTAGACAGAACGGTCCTTGTGAGAGTCCGGTGTGTCATCGACGATCGGGCCGCAGGTTCGGCGATCGAGTCGTAGACTCAGCGTAGAGTCGACCATCGAGATGTAGATTCGGCGATCGAGTCGTAGATTCCCAACGAGATGTTGGGCCCAAGTCGGGGCGTCGAGGCTCATACTTCTGGCGAGGGCCGACCCTCGGTGGAGAGCCAAATTTTGTAGACTCTGGAGTTTTGAAATTGATTTATATTTCGAGCAAGGGCGTACAAAATTTATTTATGATACAATTTCAGGTTGTCAGTATTTCAAGTCCAGGGAATGGCCGTCCCTTCCAGGGTTTCAAGTCGGTAGGCGTCCGGCCTGCAGGTGTCTGCTATCTTGTAGGGTCCTTCCCAGTTTGGGGACAGTTTCTCTTGATCTTGAGGCTTCGAGACTTTCGCCTTCCTTAAAATCAGGTCTGCGGGTCTGAAAGACTTTGGCCTAACTTTAGCGGTGTAGTACCGGGCCACTCTTTGTTGGTAGGAAGCCATGCGGAGTTGAGCCTCACGTCGGAGCTCGGGTAGGAGATCCAAGTCGGCTCTCCGACACTCAAAGTTGCCCGATTTACAGTATTGCTCAACTCTAGTTGATGGTAACTCGATCTCCAGTGGGATCATCGCCTCCATCCTATAGGCCAGATTAAAAAGAGATTCTCCGGTCGGGACCTGGGGTGTCGTCCGGTATGCCCATAGGATCGAGTGTAACTCTTCGATCCAGAGGCCTCTGGCTTCATTCAGTCGAGTCTTCAACCCATGTAGAATGGTCCAGTTGGTTACTTCGACTTCTCCATTAGACTGTGGATGCCCGACCGAGGTTAGCCTGTGCGTGATGTGAAATCTCGCACAGAACTCTCTAAAATTATTGTTGTCGAACTGTCGCCCATTGTCGGTGATGATGTTGTGTGGCAATCCGAACCTAGAGATGATGAACTTCTGGACAAAGTCTTCCATCTTACGCTCGATGATTTACGCCAGAGGTTCGGCCTCCACCCACTTGGTGAAGTAGTCGATGGCGACAACTATAAATTTTCTTTGGCCAGATGCCAGAGAGAAAGGACCGAGTATGTCGATCCCCCATTGGGTGAAGGGCCATGGGGCGACGATGGAAGTCAGTTGGTTGGCGGGCTGGTGTTGTAAGTTGGCGTACTTCTGACACGGCTCACACCTCCGAACCAAGTCAGCCGCATCTTTCTTCATGGTAGGCCAGTAGTAACCTTGCCGTAGGACTTTGTAGGCCAAGGATTTGCCCCCCAGGTGACTCCCGCAGATCCCTTCGTGCACCTCTCTGAGCGCGTAATCCGCATCCGTCGGTCCTAGGCACTGTAGCAAGGGAAGGGAGAACGACCTTTTGTAGAGCCGCCCATCCATCATCACATATTGGGAGACCATCCACCGGAGTCGCTTGGCTTCCGTGGGATTTTCGGGGTTGGTTCTGTCAGTCAGATACTGAACGATCGGATCTATCCAGCTTGGCTCGGTCATCAGTTGTAGCACATCCTTAGCCCTGTCGATGCTCGGGTGCTCGAGACTTTCTACGAACGTCCGGCCCAAGGTGCCATAAGCAGACGTCACAAGCCTGGAGAGTGCGTCGGCCCGAGCATTCTCCAACCTGAGAATGTGGAAGATCTCGAAATACTTGAGGTGTACCATAAGATCTCTCACCTTCTCGAGATATTTCGCCATGGTCGGGTCCCGCGCTTCGAATTCACCTTTGACTTACCCCACAATCAGCTAGGAGTCAGAGAAGACTCTGAGGCTGTCAATCCCGAGCTCCTTCACCACTCTCAAACCAGCGAGAAGCACTTCATACTCAGCTTGGTTGTTGAAAGCTTTGAAGTTGAATCGGAGGGCGTACTCGGTGACCACTCCCTCCGAGTTGGTGAGTTGGAACCCGGCCCCGCTCCCCTGAGCATTGGAAGCTCCATCTATGTGTAACACCCAGGTTGACCCGGGGTCGTATTCAGAGGTTGCAGCTTCCTTGGAGTTCTCGCCTTCCGACATTTGGTCGGTTGCAGGGCATTCCACAATAAAGTCGGCCAGGACTTGAGCTTTCAAAGCAGGTCGCGGTCGGTACTAGATGTCAAACTCGCTCAGCCTCACCGTCCATTTCACCAGTCGCCCAGATGTGTCGGGGCGATGGAGGATCGCCCTCAGGGGCTGGTCAGTGAGGACCACGATAGCGTGTGCTTGAAAATACGGACGGAGTCATTGCGCTGATATGGCCAAGGCAAATATCATCTTCTCCGCCCTTGAATATCGAGTCTCGATCTCATGGAGCACTTTGCTGGTGTAGTATATGGGCTGGTGGGTTCGACTCTCGTTCTTCCAGACGAGTATCGAACTAACTACCTCTGGAGTGGTAGCCAAATAAAGGTACAATATTTCTCCGACCTCTGGCTTTACAAACAGGGGCGGAGAAGTCAGGTACTTCTTCAAATCTTCGAAGGCTTGCTGGCACTCATTCAGCCAAGAGAAGTCTTTCGTCTGCCTCAGGATTTTGAAGAACGGGAGGCACCACTCAGCCGACCGACAGATGAATCGGCTGAGTGCGATGATCTTTTCATTGAGCTGCTGCACCTCTTTTTTGGTGTTCGGGTGCCGCATATCGATGATCGCCTTTATCTTCTCGGGATTGGCCTCGATTCTGTATTGAGAAATAAGGAACCCGAGGAACTTCTCCGAAGCTACCCCGAAAGCGCACTTAGTTGGATTTAGCTTCATCCCATGTCGTCGAAGAGTGCGAAAGATTTCTTCCAAGTCTCGAACATGATCTGAAATCTGTGTGCTCTTCACCAGCATGTCATCTACATACACCTCTATATTACGTCCGATTTGAACTTTGAAGATCTTATTGACGAGGCGTTGGTAGGTGGCCCCGACATTCTTCAGACCGATAGGCATCACTCTGTAGCAGTAAAGGCCCTTGGCGGTCACGAAGGCCGTATGCTCTTCGTCCTCAGGTGCCATCCGGATTTGGTTATATCCGATGAAGGCATCCATGAAGCTGAGCAGTCGATGACCGGACATCGCATCCATCAGTTGGTCGATCTTCGACAGTAGGAAGCTGTCCTTTGGACAGGCCCAATTCAAGTCGGTGTAGTCGATACAGATCCTCCACTTCCCGTTGGCTTTCTTCACCATGACGACATTTGCGAGTCAGTCAGGATATGTGGTTTCTCTAATGAAGTCCGCCTCGAGTAGCTTGTCCACTTCCTCGTCGATGGCCTTCTATCTTTCGGGGACGAAAGATCGTTTCCTCTGTCTCACCGACTTCGTGCCAGGGGCGATGTTGAGTCGGTGAGTCATTGTTTCTGGAGGTATGCCGGACATATCCACTACCGACCAAGCGAATATGTTGGCATTAGCTTTCAACAGCTCTATCAGCTGTCGTCGCTCCGGGTCAGACAACTACGACCCGACCCAGATGACCTGTTCAGGATTCTTTGTCATCGGGATGGAAATCAGCTGTTCAGCTGGTTCACCCCGCTCCTCTTCTTCCCGTTGGTCCAGCTTGTCGACCGTCAGGGAGTCTTTCGATTCATTGCTTTGAGTAGAGATTTGGAAGCACCGCCGGGCGAGTTGTTGATCCCCACGCATTTCTCCAGCTCCGTTTTTAGTCAGGAACCGGATCAGCAAGTGGTATGTCGAGACTATCGCTCTGAGGGCATTTAGCCCGAGTCTTTCAAATATGACGTTGTAGGCCAAAGATACTTGGACGACTGTGAAGGTCATGTGGACAGTGCTTTGTCGCGGCTCGACCCCAGCTATCACGGAAATAGTAATTTTTTCTTCCACTGCGACAGCCTCTCCAGCGAAACCCACTAGGGGCGTAGAGACTCTCCTGAGTCGGTCGGTCAACAGTCGCATTCGGGAGAAGGCCGAGTAAAATAAAATATTAGTCGAGCTTCCATTATCTACAAGAATCCTTTTTACATCATAGTTCGCTATTGTCGTCGAGACAACAACAGCGCCATCATGGAGAATTTAGATTCTCCGAGCATCCTCATCTGTAAAGATGATTACATCATCCTGGTGCGGTCTCTTCATCGACTTTCCTTCAGTAGTCGTTCCTCGATCCAGTCGTCTGGAGATCATATTGATGACTCCAGCAGTAAGTTGATTATTCGCTGCCTCTTCAGTCGGTTGGGATTGTCGGTCGGAAAGGGGCCGAGCTGGCGGGTCCCTTAGGTACTTTTCGAGATATCCTTGTCGTATGAGGGCCTCTATCTCATCCTTGAGTTGGATGCATTGCTCGGTGTTGTGACCGTGGCTCCGATGGAATTGACAGTATCTCCTCCGGTCGAGGCCTTTTGCCTTTAGAGGTGGGGGCCGTCGCAGGTATTTCGCTCCTTCGATCTCCATCAGGATCTGCGCATGAGGAGCGAAGAGAGGGGTGTAGGAGTCATACCTACGATGCGTCAGTCTCGGACTCCGACGTCGGGGCGATCTCGGGCTCCATAGTCGGGACGAGACCCATTTATCGGTCGGGGGCCTGCTGGGTTCAGCAGCAGCCCGATTTTTCTTCCGCTTCTCCTTCTGGCCCACGCCCTCGGTCAGGCACCGATCGAAAACTCCTTCGTCCGCGCGCATATATTTGTACGTGCGCTCCAACAGTTCGGCATACGCCTGGGGGAGGGTCTTGTCCAAGGAATATGTGAACCAAGACCCCCTTAGCCCCCTCTTCATGGCCGAGATAGTCATGTCTTCGTTGAGGCCCCGGACCTCAAGTGTGGCCTCATTGAATCGGACCACAAAGTATCGGAGCATCTCTTTTTCTCCCTGCTTGAGGGAGAAAAGACTGTCCGAGGTTCGTGGCGGTTTTCGACTGGTGCTAAAATGGGCCACAAAAGAATGCTCGAGCTGCCTGAAGGAGTGGATACTTCCTGAGCGGAGGCTGGAGTATCAGGCCTTGGTAGCTTTACGAAGCGTGGTGGGGAAACCGATGCAGAGGAGGGCATCGGTTGCCCCTTGAATTGTCATGAGAGCCTTGTAGCTCTCCAGATGGTCAATTGGGTCGGTGGAGCCGTCGTAAGGCTCCACATGAGGCATCTTGAGCCGACTAGGGATCGATTCGTTGAGGATAAATCGGGAGAGTGGTTGAGTGGTTCGAAAGTCGACGTCGTTCGAAGACTTTTGACCATCCGCCTGGAGCTGGACAAGCCGACGGTCGATCTCTTCAAACTTACATTCGTAGTCGTCCAACCGTCAGTGTTGAGAAACCCCAGGAGTCGAACCTCCCGAAGAATTTGAGAATGAGGCGAACGGTGTCCGCGACCGCTTCTCCTTCATCGCCCGCTCCAACTGGGAAGGAGAGGGACACCGAGACCGGTGAGTATCGCGCCGTGGCCGCCTCGCTCCTTCTCGATGGGAGTACTGAGACGGTTGCTCTTGAGGAGGAGAGGAAAGTTGACGCGGGCGTTGGCGGCTACTTCTGGACGGCATAGGATGCACCGCTGGTTGTTCTGCCGGCGGCAGCGGTAACTGAGTCTGTTGCTGTTGGAGGTTTTTGACCGCATCCGTCAAAAGGATCATTTGCCGCACGATCGCCACGATCTGTGCTTCCATGGTCACCATCGGATGTGGAGAGCTGGGTTCCGCCATGGAAGGCAAAGGAGGGGCCTCTTCCCGGCGGGAAGAGGGCCTTGCCGATCCGATAGTTCTCGATCGCTGAGCTCTGGTTTTCGTCATGTCGAGAGGTTTTTCAAGCTTTGTGGGGCTCGCTGTCTTACCTCTGTCGAACCCCCCTACCTGGCGTGCCAAATCTGTTGCGGCCAATCCCCTCGTCGCCCGATCGTTGGTGTCGCGCACCTACAAGAAAAGTCCTCACAGACCGGAGATGCCTCCAGCGGGGACCCTCCGATGGTCAAGTCAGAGAGGAGATTAGGCAACAGTGAAAAATCAGGGACTCAGTAGGAGAGAGAGCTCAAGAGCTTAGAAGCGCCTCAGAGAGCTTGAGAAAGCCTACCTCCAACTTAGAACTTCCCAATACTGTTGCCTTACCCCATTTTATAGTAGAACGCGATATGGTCCCACCATTAATGGTGCAGCCAACTGAAGAGTTGTCAAATCACTGGGGGCTGTCAAATCGTCATGGGCTGTCAAGTCATTGGGATTAATCTATGCCCTTGGCAGGACAATGCTCCAGGGCGGCCATGCCGCATGTCCTTGACAGGACAACTGCCCATAGCAGTTGTACGGCGTTTGGGCAGACTGGCCGACTATATATCGGTATTCGGCTGCCGGGATATCGGGTGATGATTCGAGAACACCGTCAGCTGATCTGGTGCCTTGTGGAAGTCGGACGTCGGCTGCCACCCCCGATAGTGAGTTAGTGATTTGGGTTTGGCCGCTCGGCCGGTCAGGAGCAGTATAGGTCTGTTCGGCCGGCATACCTTCGTTCAGATATTGTCGGCAGCCATTATCAGCAGTCATTGTCGGAGTCGACCATCGGGGTCATCCATCGGAGTCATCCGTCGGTCCAGTCGGTAGAGTCGGATGTCGGTCGGATCGGTCCGAGGATAAGTCGGCACACAGGGATCAGTCGGTATATCCCAACACGATACAATGCGGATAGCTTTGGGGGGCTTCAAACATCATGGGTACGAGAACACGCATATTTCATGGGCCCCTGTTTAAGTCTCGATGGATGTACATTGTGCAAACCATGCATCCATTCGGTGCATCAAGTCCCATTTCTCCCGCCATGTTGTAGCCCAATTCATCCTCCCAACATATTTTATTTTCTTCTTTTCCTGTCTAACGTCTTTCTTTATGTTTATCTGGTAGACTGGTACGGTCTTTTTTTTTAGCTTACGTGTTTTGACCATTAATATAGTCTTAGTTTTCTTTATGTTTAGTAAGTCATTATCCTAAAGATTGATGGGAAGCAGGTTGGGTCCGACGGCCATCGGACCCTTGGATTCAAGGACCGCGGTTGTATCGGATCACTAAATGATCTGATGAGCACCAGAGTAGACCCCCTTGTAGAGTGGTGCTATGCCAATCCGGACATGTCATTTTACTTGATGGTGTGGCGGGAATTATGACAAGTTGCATACGAGGTCAGCATGCGCCGTCTATAGGGCATGCGGCCAATCACGTGCTAGATCCTTCGTGCAAAGCTGGAAACACATGGATATATCACCCATAGATACGAACATTCCAGCTGTGGCTTGATGGCCATGATGGCTGGAGGGCCTCATAGCAAGCAAAATGATGTCACAATTGCTCAACATGAGAGACAACATCATCATGATCATCGCCTCTAGCTGATATATGCTTTATTCAGTGAATGCATGCCACCGACTTTTTAAGGGACAAGAGGGAAAAATATGGTGATACCAAATCATCATTGTAATAAATTAATAAAAAATTAAAAATAAATAAAATATATGAAGATAATATGAGATATTATCTGTGAGAATCGATGTAATATATGATAAACGATAAAATATTAAAATTTTTATTAATTTATTATAAATTTAATATGATATCACCGTTAAAACAAGTGGAAAAATTCCGGATGACAGGCATAGAAAAGGGAACGGCGCAGTCTTCCAAGAAATCGAAATCTCCCACCCAGAAGCTGCATATCTCGCCGTCCAAGATCTCATTAATTATCTGTCATTCTGTTATTAGATAAGAAAATTTACAGCCAGTTGCATGAAAGGAATACACAAGTTTTTCATGTAGTCTACAAGAAGCCCCGGATATTTGCTGATATTATTCTCTGTCGGGTTGATTTGGTTGAATGGCACTCTATTTCTCCTGAAGAGCTTCAGAAGCAGTCGTATTTCAAAAATTTCTCTCTTTCTGATACTCTATTCCTCATGAAATAGTGTTATTAAATAGTTAGGGCCCTACTTTACCAAAATAGGTAGGGCCCAAGCTGCCGACCTTGGTACCTTTGCCAAGTTTTCCAGCGACATGGTAAAGATAGGGGCAGCAAAGTCTTCCACAAAAGTAATTTTGGCAGGAGCACTGGCAAGGATGAAGCAGACAGCCCCAGCAACAACTCACTATTACCGTCAAAACCTGAGCACGTCTCCACATTATTTTCCGCTAGTCTCCGGCAACTGATGCTTTGTAGGTCACTGCCTACCGACAGAAGTTGAGACCGAGTCCCGATTAGTTCCACTAGGAGTTCAGGGATCTTTTAGAGATCGTACGTTATTATTCTTTTTAACAAACCAGGTGGATCAGCTCAGTTGGGCTGCATACGCGTATCGCTTCCTTGAAATGGTCTCAAACCACGAGGCTATGTTGCCTATCGCCTAGATTTAAATTTTGGCCCGGTGCCCCACAACACAAGTCCATCATAACCAAAACAAACGGGCTCATCTAAGGATTAGTTTTACAAACCTCTACATTTATGACCATACAAGCTATCACTAGTAGTATAGATGTGAGTATTCACATATTTACACCCTTTGAAAACAACACAAATGTTAGAATTGATCAAATATAAAGGCCGGGCACACTGCATTGTTTCAGTTTCAGGATGTATTTATAAATGGAGATGGAGATTTCAGCTTAACGATATTAATTAATGCCATCTCACAACAACTTCATGCGTGTGAAATTAATGATTAGCCTTTATACACCATAATACTACCAATCCAGGGCACTAAACACATTTCGAGGAGAAAACAATAATCTATTTATAGTAGCATTAGTGTATTTGGAGTTGCAACTTGCAGCTTCAATATCAAGCCTTTTGTCATTATTGTTTCAAGGTCTATTGTAGAAGTGCAAGCAACTTTTTTTTTTTTTTCGAGTGTGGTATCTTTTTGATCGTGATATTTCCCTACAGGCCTACAATCAAATGATATTACAAAATAGAACAAATTGCATTACGGATCATTTTAATCTTACAAGCTACATAAGGTTCGATGCATAATTTTCCTGCATATATTATAAATCAGGAAAGTCACAACATTGAAATATCCCTCTCTTATCAACTGCAAAGCTCGACACAAAGCTCATAAATCTGAGATGCAGCATCAGTCATGCTAGATAAGTCATATACTTTGGTTTTCCCACTATCTTGGCATGTCAAATTCAGCTGATGCTCATTTTGGGAGGTCTGCGGCAAGACGATAGAGTGTTAGAGAGAGTTGCCCAGTATGTTTAAATATTATTTATCCATTTATCCTCCTTGACTTTTGAGCAGCATAAGTGGCTGGAGGTTACCCCTCTAGGCCAATAAGCTAGCTAGAGATGATTACCATCAAATATGCTTTAGCAGAGGCATTGGGAATTGGTAGAGAGACATAGGTGTTTTTTTTTTTTTTCCAAGTCTTTAACATCAAAATGGTCAAGTGAAGGAGTTAGAGTGGTCTCTTTTGACAATATTAACCATATTTTCAGGAGAAAAACTCGGGACGGGTACCCAAGATTGCTCCAAAACAAATAGCATCTGTTTTTTTGGAGCCAAGAAACAAAAAAAACCTGCTTATCAAAAAACAAAAGAAGACTTGATACAGATTCAAGAGAAAAGACCATGCAGCTTACCAAGCAGGACTTAGATTGTGCCTCACAGCTCCATCTTGAAGTGGGGACACAGCTCAGATAATGGCACCATGAGCAATGGTCATTTGCATTGACCCCTCTGAATAGCAAAACTAGGCCGACAGTGAACCTGCAGGATTTTGACATTCTATTAGGATTTTTATCAACACAGCACAACATGTGAATGAGTGAGTCTCTGCCCACCACCAAAGCAAAATAAAAAAGGGGGATGTGCAAATGACATCTGCATTTTTGATCCTCTCCCTTTACCATTTCTAACCATCAAAAATAGTGCTCTTGAGCCATTGTTTATTACCCGAGCACCAAGGCATGGCAGCCTCCTATTCACTTGACACACGAGAGCGAGCAAATAGAGACAATTTAGTTTGCTGCTATGATATTTCCTTTACCTCTCTTTGAGTATGATATATCCCCATCATCATAGATCTACATCTAGCAAGCATGAACATGACCACACAAGAGTTTGCTGTGGGCATATAATAGGCATAAGATAACTTTTTGTTGACAGGCCTTACAGAATGCTGCCAAGTTTTGTTTATTGTTCCTACATTAATAGGAACAAAAATGCTAAATAAATCATGCACCATGCTCTCATCTTGTTAGAAGTGTCTTATTAGGATAATAGCACCACAAAATTTGCGATACAGAAAAATAATAAATGCTGGAATACTGTACAAGTTATTAAGCACTAGAAGATGGAATGGTCGGGCCATAAACTAGTGAAATTCCAAAGTTAGGGTGTAATGCAAAGTAGAACAGAAATATAGCAAGGCACACATTAAACAAAAGAAAACATGTATTAATGATAAAAAGAATATTTGTTGACTTACCCTACTATCAGTGCAATAGCCGCAATGATCCACAATACATACTGGTACGTCTTGTGCTTGTTTTTAATCAAGCCACTATGATATCCAAGAGGAGCATTCTTTTGGCTGATATACCCAAACTGAGGGCGAATTAGAATCACAAAACCAAAAAAAAACCCAGTAATAAATCCTCCAATATGAGCAAAGTTGTCAACATGTGGAAGGATTCCAACAGCTAGGTTAATTGCAATGATGACGACAAGGGTCAATAATGCTGCAAACTGACATGGAAAGGAAGTATTAGATAAATGGACATAAAGGCAAGGAACTGAGATCTCATTAACCATACGACTCCGAAAAGGTTATTGGCATTCTCAGCAAACCTTATTTGCATAAATGGTCCAGTTGGTTATAAGTTCTGATAGCATTGCCCCTAGTAATCCAAACAGAGCACCAGAAGCTCCAACAGAGATACTTGTTTGCATAAAAAGAGCTGACAGCAAGCTCCCACCAAAGCCAGCGATGACATATAGTGGGCCAATTCTCACTGCAAAAGAAAGGGGAAGGCTTAGGTCTTCAGAAGATGTATCTTCATTCACTTCAAGCCACAGTAAAAGGCCAATTTAGAGGCAAAAAAAGCAGAAAGATTCAACAGATATACAATTATGAATACTCAAAAGGGCAAAAGGAACACTGTTTAGGTTAATCATACATTATGCAAGAATATTTTGATATTCTATGAACAAAAGTAGAATCATAAACATGCCGAATTTAATTCAGCTTTGACAGGCCAGTGACTGGCAAAGGGCAAGCTCTGCCAAATTTCATGCAGAGTACTGATGCAAACTACTAAAAAAAAAGAGAATAAGAAAAAGGAGAACTGCGATTCAGATGTTGACTGCTGTTAATTGAGGCATGTCACAGAAAGGAAGCTAGAAGAGCCTTTTCAAGAAAGCATCGAACCATCTAGCTCAGCACTTCTTATCTTATCAATGTACTGAACAAAAGATCTCAGCTGTTAGGAGATAAGTATCATCATTACTTGGAACTTTTTAACTAAAATAACCTTATAAACAATGTCACTCATGACATTGTAAACATAAAACTTTAAATCTTCAATTTAAAGCACAATTGATATCCTAAAGCTGATCCTAGATAAGATAGAAAAAGGCTTGATGTTTATGGCTAGGCATTGCTGACTGTCAATTAGAGGTCCAGAAGACTGAAAATGAAATGGAAATAAAAATGCATAATTCAATCCATATGTACTCAGGTCAGCAAACACTGCCCATGTCTTTCAATATTTCAAACAAGAAAGGTAATGGGCAGACTGCAGGTTGACGACTGCTTGAAGGAAAGGGCCAAACTGTGATGACCATAACTGACATATCTACAAGGGATCGAATCTCTGCATTCTTCTTCACTACTTGTCCCTACAAAAGGGGGATCACGAATTATCTGACTCCAAGCCCAAAAAGCTGAGAAAGGTACTGTCAGTGCCAAACTGATGCAGACTCGATAAGCTTAGCTTACAAAGGTGTTCCAATTTGGGAAATCATAAAAGCTTAGTTGTCCAGCACTGAAACCGGCCAAAATGTGAAAGCCAAGGTTGCTCCTGGTTTGACAAATGCAGCTTTGTGCCAAAATCAAATGTACGAGTATAAGACTTGCAAATATCATACGTCAAACATTTTAGAATGTCACTTCTAGTCAGCATTATTTGCTTCATAACCCTGCAAAGACAGATATAGAACCCAAAATGCAGGTGTCCTTGGATTAATATTTATGTAGGCATTCGCAACATATATATACATTACTGGATACATAGCTATCTTATAAGTTTGGTTTTTGAGTGATGCGGATGGTGATCATAATAAATGGTGTCAAACTATTGTCAGTTTGCCGCATACCAAATCCAAATTCTCGCTCAAGTCGAATGCCAATAAATAGGAAACTCAACATATTCGCGAGTACATGGATGACTCCAGCATGTAGCCACATGCATGTGACGAGGCGCCATCCTTGGTTTCCGTGAACCACTCTGTTCACGTCTAGAGCCCCCATCTTCAGTAACCTGATAGATTAAAGAAACAAATGTCACTCAAATCCTCTATCAGCCGTGAATATTCCAGAAAATATTTAGAAATTGTTCACTTGGTTAAATGCATAAAAATCAGCATCGGGGACAACTTTATTCAAGAAGGAAAACGTGTAAACTTTTATGAAGAGAGAGTAATAAAGCAACTGGTTAGCAACATCAAAGCGCGGATTGCAAGGTACACAGTAACATGGCCTTCCGAGTAACTCTTTGAACTTTGACTTGGCCAACCCTTGCCAATATCAACATAATAAAATATATCTGATACCTAAAACATCCACACACGAACCTGGCACCTGCAGCCTGCTAAGCAATCCAAATAGAAAAGTACAGATAACAAAATGCCAAGCATGTACAAGTTCTCGCGCAAACATTAGTTATTTAGATTATTAACACACACACATACACACACACACAAAAGACGCATTTGATACTTTCTTTTTTTTTTCAATACGAAATATTTTATGCTTCCAATTGCCAGTGCAAACGCTACAAACAAACACATCACATACTTTTTTTTTTAAAAAAAAAGAAGACTTTGTGATACATTTTTCAGATCGGAAAAACAAAAAACCTTTTTCCCCATTATAATGCACAAAATCCAACCAGCAGAATCCAAGATTATCATCTCATTATTAGCAGATCATAAATTTCTTATAAAAAATCCGTTCTTTTTGCAATTAGATAAAAGAAGACTACTCACGTGAAAGATGAAGGCCCAAAGAGAGGATTCTCCTTGAGAGGCTGGAACGAGAACCTCCCGAGGAAGTCGAGGACGCAATTGGTGAATGTCTTCGGGCAGTCGTTTATGTACATGGTGACCACGAAGACGACAACGTTCGCCACGATGAACAGCGGCACCAGCCACGGGAACCATCTCTGGAACGGCCGGAAGTCGTCGCCACCGCGCCGCGGCGGCGGCGGCGCCGTGGGGTTTATCTCGAGCGGATAGATGCTGTTGTCCCCTCGCCTCCCATTACTCCTTCCATCGCCCCCCGACGAGGCCTCCCTTCCCATCCCCCGGAAGTAGGAAAAATAACAATTATTTGATCAAAAGATGCAAAAGAAATAAAAGAAATTCACGGCTATATGGAAGGCAACTCTTGAAAAATATAAAAGCAAAAAAAAAAAAAAAACAGGAGGCCCCTGGAATCAAAATTTCCCCCTTTCTCGGGGGAAATTTTTGAGAATTAGGGCTCTCTTCCTTTTTAATAGAAATGAGGGGAATGGTAGGAATTGAAACGATAAAAGGATAAAAATGGGGAACAGAGAAGGATTAAAAATAAAAAAAGAATTAGGAAAAAAAATAGAAACTAGGGATTGGCGGGGAGGGAGGGAAGGGAGAATGGAGTAGGTTGAAACGTGAAGGGGAGGGATAACCGAAAACAGAAAGCAAGGCGTCAGAGGAGAGAGAGTCTGTGAGGTTTTATCGCGCTTTGTTTAGAGGTGCGCAAGTGGGTGTTCCGAGCGCTAGGGGTTAGGCAGCAGTTCGCGTCGCCACGACTAAATTGAACCGCTGGCCAACCACTCTACTAATAACGGGGTCAAGGGTTGCTGTGCCTCCGGCAGCACCAGTCATCTGTGCAAAAAGTAAAATATTGGAATCATTCATCATATCACTGCTGGGTTCCATCGATCGCATCGGAGAGCTGATGTATTGTTACCGGATAGTGACTAGCCCTGGTCCACATCACCTATTGTCCTACATATCGCATCGAACCTTAACTAACACATCGGATCAATAAATCAAAGCAACTAACGGAGGACTCGTGAAAAAATTTGGTTCTAAAATTTTTAGTTCTCGCTTCGATTGGAAGATAATGACTTGAGGATGTCGTCATGTTAGCGTAAGAAAAAGCATGAGGATATGATTGGCGTGGAATTTTCTATGTCAGATAAAATTTTGATTTGATGCTTGAATTTCCCCCTTCTTAAATTGAGATTTGATTGAATGATGCAGGAATGGTTATCCACAAAAATGCGGTACATGTTTTGTGGCCAAGATTTGTTCTTAGTAAGTCAAAAGCTTATACATGGCCAGGATAGCTTGCTTCTTTATTTCTCTGAATAAAAGCTGGTTTTTTTTTTATATATAGTTAAAAAAAAAAGATTATATGATTAAGGTGAAATTATCTACCTCAGCAGATTAACCATTTGTTATTCAAAAATGCTTCAATTTCTACCCTCTTAAACTGAGATTTGATTGCATGAGCTCTCATATATTAGTCGAATAATGCATTGCAAATGTACTACATAACTTCCATCTAAGCTTTGTTCTTTGATCTTTGCTAATTACCTCCCCCATACCCGAAAACAAAAAAAATCAAAGCTGATTGTTTCTGCACATAATGTGATTGCAAACACATACCTTATGTAACCAAGACGGAGTTCTCCAATTGACTCTAATTTTTCAAAGCAGGTGCTAGTGAACAGTGCTAATATAAAGAGAGCTACACGATTATGTGATTGTGCCTTTACCCTACCTTAGTGAGCTCCAGTTGCAAACTATCTAGAATTTATAGGACATGACAAGAAACAATGTATGAATCAGAACCCAGCCAAGTATTTGTGGAAAGTCAGGGATAGCAGCTGCTTAGGTGGTGAGGGGCCACTATAAGCAACATTTTTCTAGACGCTAATCCTAATTTTCCCAGGCCATTGTTGGGACCATGTTAGTTTAGGACGGCTCTTTTCCCATAAACAAGCAATGATTGGAGTGTATTAGGTCCCACACAAGAAATAACATATCCTTGTGCTAATTTCCCACAGTACCAGAAGAAATCCAAATAGCTGATGGATGCTTTGGGGAAGAACATGGCAACAAAATTGCAGGAAAAAGAAATCGTAAAATCCATTGTACATCCCAGATATGTAATGGAGCAAGACTGAATCTACAGATCTGACCTCGGATTGGTTAAGTATTACTTTTCAAACTACATGAAGCTAAGTAAAATCAGATCAAAAAAGCTCAAATGGATAAAATGTAATTAACTCTTTTCTTTAATTGAATTCTTATTCTAATTAAGTTATAGAATGTTTGCAAGAATACCATTGTTGGAGATCCAGGCTAGAACTAACGTTAACCTAGCCCGGATCCTGACGGATGGACAAGTCTATGTCCACATATAAGCAATTAGAAGGCCTGAGCTTGGAGAGGTTGTATCCTTAACACAAATGGATCAAGCTATTCATAACTCAAAAACGAGGCAAGCAGAATAACTTGATATGAAATCCTGAAATACAGGTTTGGTCCGAGCCCAGAGTTTATAGCTAGCAGGTCTTTTGGAATTGTTCCTACATCTATGACAGAATTTTAAAGATGGAACCAATTATTACCAAAAAAAGATGGAACGAATATCCTACACAGAAATGGTCGATTCTCAATATTGCATTCTCGTAGAGCGAGAGTCGTTATCATACACATACCAAGGAGACTATAAATGAGCATTAGCATGTTGCACAGTGATTACAGCAAACAATTTTTACCTCTTGACCAAAACCTATAGAGCACCAGGACTGCTTCCACGTGGGGCCAAGTTAGCAAAATCTTCTGCATGAAAACACTTGGCAACAAATGCTCTTCACCTGAAGAAGTTGAATAAAAGAGAATGGAAGAAAGTAGATGCAAGAGAAATTGAAAGCATGGAAAGTACAATTTTGGGGAAGTTGGGCTATAAATAAGGATCCAGTCTCCTAGTTAAACAAATAGACATTATATTGCTACAGTTGGACATCTTATCAGTTAACCATTGGCTAGAGAATATCCACTCTTCAGATTTATCTTCATCTTGATTCTTTTTTTTTTTTCTAGATTTGTCATGGTGATTGAAGATATTTGGAGACCCAAAAAGAAAAAATCTCAACTATATTTCTTCTTGCAATTATTCAAGTATTTATTTTCTTATAATGGTAATGTTTGAGTTGCTGTAAGATTAAATCTGAAGACTAAAACTTGATTATACTACAACGCTGAGTGGCTATTGCAACCAAATTTTTAGTTGCAATAGGCCCGAATTGGTCGCAATAGATGGCTTAGCGACCAAAATTACTCGTAATAACTTGGTCGCAATAGACACCCTCGCAATAGCTCATTTGGTCGTGAAAGAGGGCTATAACGATCAAAATTTTCGATCAAATGTTAGTCGTAATACATACTTATGGCGATAATAATTTGGTCGTTAAAGAGTAATAATTGCGATAAATATATTGGTTGCAATAGATGGATGTTCCAGCTAAAATTTGGTCGCAATAGGTGGATGTCCCGCCTAAAATTTTGGTCGCAATAGGTGGATATTTCGATTAAAATTTTGATCACAATATTTGAGTTTTGCGACAAATAAGTTGATCGTAATATATTTTCTATAGCCACCAATTTATTGATCGCAATATTTAATTTTTACGATAAAAAATTAATCGCAATATATTTTTTGTAGCAACTAATTTATTGGTTGCAATATAGTTTCTAGACATCAAATTTATTGATCACAATATATGCTTATAGCTATCAAATCTTTCAGTTGCAATATATGTTATAACCACCATTTTTCTACTCATAATATATTTTTTTTTCTAACCATCTAAATATTTTAAAAATATTTATTTTTTTGGTACCTGCAATGAATCCAATATAGTAAATAATGAAAAGACACCAATTCTTTACGGCATAAAAAACTAAAATAATGAAAAGACATTTTGTACATAATTGCTTACAATCCAAATATATATATTGAATTAAAATTCTTGAGTTTACACTCAGTTCTTTTATTGTTTGAATATGACAAATACATAGATATAGTGACCAAATTAAAATAAAAAGAAGCTAGTTTTGAAACATAATCTTCGAATACATATTGTCACATAGAATACTTTCCATAACCTCTCACTACTTTTCAACATCTTTTCTACCATTCTTCAATCAACAAAAATCTGTAGGAGATAAAATATTAATAGTGAATCAATATTATGATATATGAAAACATTAGTTAGTTTCTAAGAAAATCTAGCATTTCTTAGAATCCATAAGTAACATATAACGAGCAGTATTCCATATGATTCATCATATTCATAACTTCATCAAAATCAAAAAATCTAATTTTATTAACAAATAATAAAAAAGAATGACATAATACAAATTGAGCATATTATTAAAAATCAAAATCACTTCTTCTTTTTAAGTACTTTC
Source organism: Elaeis guineensis (assembly GCF_000442705.2). NCBI lineage: Eukaryota > Viridiplantae > Streptophyta > Magnoliopsida > Arecales > Arecaceae > Elaeis > Elaeis guineensis. The sequence continues at coordinate 2,644,229 of NC_025997.2, read as the reverse complement.
AAATGAAAGTTTATTTTAGAAACTAACTCTTCGAATTTTTAAAAATTTTGGTAGAGTTGCTCTTGTAAAATGGACAAATCCAAAACTTTTACAAGTAACTGATAATATTTTTGAATAAAAAATATTTAAAAATTATAAATCCACATACTTCATCCAATTTTTAACCAAACCAATAACATATCACATTCCAACCTTCATATGTTAAACCAATATCAAAACATCAATCTAAAATATCAATCTAGTTTACAACTCACTCACATTTTAAATCAATATATCCAAAATTCATTCACTTTAATCACTTTATTGTAATATATTGTTATTTGTAATTCAATGCTAGAAAGAGAAAAGAAAAAAGTTTAAGAAATGAAGGTACCTTGGAGCCATCTACTGATAGATTCTCATGTTTGTTGTCACTATATGATTTTGGAACTGTGCAATAACAAAATGTGACATCTTCATAATCTTTAATTGTACAAATAAGAAAATTTGCAAACTTAAAACTTTAACGAAGAGATCTATAGTAAAAGGATATCAAGTTGGAGTTATAATATAAATATGTGGGTTAATCTAGATAACTAAATAGAAGCAAAACAAATCTGAAGCTATCCTTTAATATATTATTCTCATGTTGAAAGAGAATGCATAATTTTTTGCAAGCAAAAATCATATCCAAAAGTTATTTTACTTCCCATTGAAGAATATCAAAAAGTGAGAATTACTTTTAAAAGAGAGGCACAAAATATGGAACAACTTCAAGCTCAATTACACAAGCTAGATGTTGACCTACTAACACATGCAAAAAAGAATAAGTGAGAGAATATTATAGATATAAAAGTTATATTAATGAGAGATATAAACTACTAATTTAATAATATTAAATTTTATTATCCTACACGATCAGTAAGAGCGGCCAAATGTGCCTTCAACTCAAGCAGCTCCTTTCGTATTTCATGATGATCAACCAACTGTGTCCTTAAATCAGATAGCTCCTCCCGTGTTTGAGACAACTCTTCTCGTGTTTGATCATGTCTATGCCACTCTTCTGCTAATTCTTCTCGTAATGCAACTATAATAGGGTTATCTTGGACTGATGTTTACCCATGTGAGCGAAAAACTTTACCTAATATTTGATGGAGTGCTTGGGAATGTACTTCAGGTGGCAAAGGTATCACCTCCCCAATCTCTGGGTCAAGAGAGTTCTTCTCTATCTCTTCAATTTGTATAACTGTAGCAATCTGCACAAGTAATTTTGAAGATTTCAAATATGGAAGAGAAACCTAAAAGAAAAAAAAAATTAGAAAAAAAATATAACATAAAATATATTTAAGTATATATCTCTATAAGCCTCTCGAGACTTATTATTGACCCATTCATCAGATTTATTTGTGTAAGTTGTCTCCCATAATTCAAGGTCATCTGGTCTCATCCCCTTCTTTTTTTTCTACAAAAGAAATTGACAAAAAAGTGATACAATTTTTAGGTAAAAATAATGAAATCAAATTATGTGATATTTTATACAAGATAATTGAAAAGATATGTAACCTTACCATGTCATGAGCTACTGCTTCAAATGCCAATTGGCCCGAGGTACGAAGAATTTTCAACTTTTTTCTATTTGCCTTTCCAGCTGTACTTCTTTTCTGTTCATACATTATAAAAATTAAAATAATAAAAATTTAAATTTAAAATTCACTAAAAGCAACAATGCAAAGCTATGCTAAAATAAGGTACCTTGAACGTCTCATTTATTCTCCAATAGTTTAATAACCAAAGCCAATCTTCTTTGCTCACAGGTTTCAGCTTCAATTCTTCACAATCTTTATACATTTGTCTATCATCCAAAATATTAGCCACTAGTGCATGCAAGTGACTCCTATAATCAATCCATCTAGCCTCTGCTTTAGCCATCAGATCGCTAACGATATTATTCTCGATGATCCATCATTTTTATTGAAAATATTCATTAACATTCATAATGGTTAGAGTGATAATACAAGAAATAATGAAATATGAAATTTGTTGCCACATAGATCATATTAAAGATTATCCAAAGTCGTTCAATAAATCCATGCTTAATCCTGTCCTCTATGTTACCCCAACTCTTCACTCCAAGTAGAAAATACTCACATATAGTAGCTCCAAAATCAGCCACAAAGTCCTTTCAATTCTCCCCTACTGCTACTCCTTTTGAAAAATCAACTTTTAATGGCTCAGAGTTAATTTGCCTATTTTTCATTGCACCAAGTCCAACTGTACGACCACGATATTTTTGATGAGTTGAATCTACATTAGATTAAGTATAAAATATATATTAAGCAAAATATAATGATGTTATTCTATGTTAGTATCAAGAAAAGTAACATATACCTTGGGTGGAAGAACCATCTTGTGAAGCCATAAGTACTCTGATAAAATCTTCAAAAATAACTACAAAAAAAAATCAATAAGAATAAAAGTTATAAAATAAAAAATTTGCTACTAATTAGAAGTTTATCTTCTCATAAGAAAATAGATTACCATATTTAGACACCATGTTAGTTACAACTTTAATATATATATGAAGCAAATCCAAATCATGATGATATAAGTGTTACAACCAATCATCATCATCATCTTCTGCAGCAAGATCAGTATTTGCAGTATTTGCAGTTTGAATGTCATCCATGTATTCTAAGTTCTCATCACTATTGATATCAGATTCAACCTCATTGTCATTGGTTACCTCATTATCATCAATAGCTCCAACATATGTCTGACCAACCATTTCAACATCAAATTGTCTAGTCTCAACTTGGTTACCCAGTGAAATACCAATATCAACCCATTGTTGTCCACTCTCAAGAGAAAAATTTTTGGTGTTGCTTTCAAGCTTATTCTCTTGATAAGGTTCATTAGTTGTTTCATCAATGTCGGGAACATCAATTGAACTATGAACAGAAAAAATATTTCTAGACTTGTTTCTAATGACAATTGATCACTTCTTCTTCTTATTGTCAGATATATAATATACTTGTTGTACTTGAGATGGTAGAGCATATGGATCATCTCTATATCGCTGGTGAGATGTGTCTAAGCTCAGTATCCCATACTCATCAACATGATGCCTATTTTATGCGATGACATCATACCAAAAGCATTTAAATAAAACTACGTGATATGTACTCGCATAAGTTAGCTCCACTATTTGATCTATTACACCATAGTAATCAAGGCCACCTGACACTTCATCTCCTTGAACTGTGACACAATAGTTTTATGTGGTGTGAAGCTGATCATAATCTTTTGTGTGAAAAATGAATCCATTGACATGGTATTGCTTATGGTATCTGACAAAATAATCAGGTGATCACGATAGTGAAACTAATTGATCAGTTGCACGTATATCTCTTTCGCGTTGTAAATCAATAACCTGAAATATAATTCAATATAAGATACTATAATCCTATGCGTTTATAAGTTTAAATAAGTTATAGCATATTAAAGACTTACATGTCGTCTGAACCATGTTGAGAACTCTTTCTTGTGTTTGTTACGGATCTCACGAGTGTGTAATCCGTGACTTTTCAATGTTATTTTGTACTCACTATGTTAAACATATTAGTGTTAGAATCTACTTTAAATAACTAAAAAAAATATAGTACCTATATACTTGTTAAATGGTATAGTTACTTTTCAAAAGGCTGAACCTGCTCACAATTTTGAAGTCCAAAAGAGTGAGCCCCTTTCTATTCATTTGGAGTCCAATATTTCAATTCACCGCTCTCATCATCACGAAGAAACCGATCAGGTTCATTAAAGATATCTAATCCCTCATAAGAAATTGAGTTATTTTCATCATAGTTTCTATCAATGGTTGTTGCTCTCTCATCCATTTCATCTAAATATCTTGCACAAAATGTCATGCACTCTTCTGCAATATATGCTTCAGCAATAGATCTCTCGGGTTTGGACTTGTTGCGTACATACTTCTTTAATGTTCTAAGAAATCTATAAAATAAAATCCACCTATACATTACTTTTATATAAAATCAACTTTAAATATCAAATAAACTATATTATACAATATATTATCTTTCTATAAAATACATCCACCTATACTCCACAAGGCCTGCAATTTTGGCTTCTGTTGCCAAGTGAACAGGTAGGTGTAACATCACATCAAAAAATGATGGAGAAAATATTTTTTCTAATTTGGATAAAATAATAAGAATTTGCTTTTTAAGCTTCTCCAAATCCTCTACTTGTAACTTTTTAGAGTATAATTTAGAAAAATATAAACATAATTACACAAGTGGCCCATATGCTGTGTCTGCCACTACTCCCCTTATAGCCAAAGGAAGAAGGTACTCTAGAAGTACATGACAATCATGACTTTTAAGATTACTGAGAATTTCATCTTGAAGATTCACATATCGTGAGATATCAGAGGCATAATTATCTAGCATTTTAATGTCATTCAAAAATCTATATAGTTGTCTTTTTTTCTCCAAGATTAAATGCCATTTACTAAGAGGTAACTCCCTTGATGAACTAGGTTGCAATTCTCTCATTATACCTAATTCAACCAAGTCTAAACAAGCATTTAGATCATCTTTGTTCTTCCCTTTATCTCCAATAATGTCCCCACAATTCTTTCATAAATATTTTTTTCAATATGCATTACATCTAAGTTGTGACGTATCAATAAAGTACTCCAATAAAAAAGTTGGAAGAAAATACTCTGCTTCCTCCAATTATGTGATCTATCATGTTCATCCCTTTTTCTTTTTTAAGTAGTCTTTTCAAAAGTAACTTACTTAAAATTTTGAAACTGTTGTAACACCTATTCTTTAGACAATGGATGTGGTGGATTAACAAATTTCTTCAAATGGGGCAATCAACTCATTTTTTTGCGCAAAAGGTGACCATTAGGTAAGAATCTGAAATGTCCTATAAAACATTCTTTTCTTCCATATTTCAATTGGATAGAGCAAGTATCCTTAGCACAAACTGGACATGCCTTTGCTTCTTTAGTGCTCCAACCAGATAACATCCCATAGGCAAGAAAGTCATTAATAGTCCATAAAACTGCATTCCGAAGTAAAAATTTTTTACCAATAGATGCATCCCAGATATTAATACCAACATCCCATAATTCTCTAAGCTCTTCGATAAGAGGTTGTAAATAAACATCAATGTCTTATCTAGGAGATTTTTTTTTAGGAATAAGAATTGACATTATGAATGAGGATTATTTTAAGCATAACCAAGGTGGTAGATTATAGGGAATGAGAATCACAGACCAACAACTCCAAGTAGAACTTAATATTCCAAATAGATTAAAACCATCACTAGCAAGTCCCAATCTAACATTACGTGAGTCTAATGCAAATTCTGGATATCTTGCATCAAATGTCTTCCAGGCCATGCTATCAGTCGGGTGAGATAATAGCCCGTTCACTTCTTTTTGACTATCCTTGTGCCATCTCATATGTATAGCTATTTTTTGGGACATACATAATCTTTATAACCTTGGTTTTAAAGAAAAATAGCGCAATATCTTCTTTGACCTCTTCTTTGCTCAACAGTTTTCAATATTAGACTCTACAACACCATCACCTTCACTTCTAATCCAACGAGATGAGTTGCAAACTGGATACTTATCAGCAGTTTCAAGTTCATCATGAAACAATACATAATTATTCTCGCATGCATCAATCTTCTTATAATCAAGTCCAAGATCACGAATCAGCTTTTGAGCCTCAACTATATCTTTAGGACAACAATTTGGTTTGGGAAGCACCTTTTGAAAGATCATAAGTATCTTATCCAATGCTGCATTAGGCAAATTATACAAACACTTCACCTGGAATAAATTAACAACAAACAACAACTTTGTATAGGTATCACATGTTGGATACAACTTTTGCTCAGCATCTTTCAATAACTTATAGAATTTTTGAGCTTCTGTATTTGGTTCTTTATTCAAATCTATCTCAACTCTATCATTTATATTAAGATCACCCTCAGCCATTTTTCCTCTATGCATGTTGTAAAGCATCTCTTATGCATTTGCATCATCATTCCTTTCCCCCGTATCCGCAATATTTGATTGAACATAATGCGATTGCCTTGAGATGCTCTTGATTGCCTTGATGCTCTCATAGTCAACCATAATCCTATGCTTAAGAAGATGATATTTTACATCTCTTACACCATGAAAGTAACCATTTTTACGATGCATACACAAACATCTAAATTCATTTATAAATCCCAACAAATTGATCACATATTCAATGAAATCATCCATCCCTTTTCGATATTCTGAAGAATTTATTGGTAAGATCATCCAACTCTTATCCATTGGCATTGTCCAAAGCCTGAGCATTAGCATATTTCAATAAAAACTATAAGTATAACATTAGAATAAAAAATTAGATATATGAATGAGAAAGAGAATAATCAAGTCCAAAAAGATTGGCACATATGCTTAAAAGTATAATATTACTAATAAATTGAATTTAAAAACTATAATAGTAATTTACAATTAAGCTAAGACAAAGTTAAGATGTCAAAGTTAAGTAAAATTTGATAAATATTGCATATTAATAATAAGGACCCTCCAACCTGAGGTGCATGAGAATTCAAACACTTTTTCAGTTCATGTCCAAAGATGATGAAAGCATGAAGGTCACAAAGTCTAAAAAAAAAAAAATCGAATGAGCTTCTATGTTCTCATGCATGAAGATCCGCTCTAATACGATTGAGCTTTCAAGCTATTTAAGGCAAGTAAAAGAAAGCACATTATATTTTAATTGCAAATTAATTGTTCAACATTTCATTATACCAAGATATGTATGGTAATAATGAACAACACTAAATATTCTAATATAATTTAGATCTAAATGATCTCTTATGCTATATTTAAAAGTTTTGAAATCTATAAAGCTCACACATATGCTCATAAAGAATGCTGATTATAAGTCTTCCTGGGGACAAATGCAAATAATATAAACAATGACCAATATTTCTAATAAAAGATAAAACAAAAATAAAAAATAAAAATTTCTCTCGGGTGCATTCCTTTCCCATAGATACAATACAAATAATGACCAATAAAAATCTCTCTCGGGTGCTTTCCTTTCCCACAGATCTCCAAAGAAGAAGAATGAAATAAAACAAAATAGGAAAAGAAAAAAAATATTTAATCAATATGGGAAAAAGTCTTACCTTTTGATTTTTTTTAGTTTATCCTCTATTTTTCACTGTTTTCCACCACTTTTTCCTCTGTTTTTCACTAGTTTCTCTTCTGTTTTTTTTGTCTAAAGAGTCTTAATCGGGTGGAAGCTAGCAATGGCTGAATAGGGAAGCCTAAAGGGTTGGATTTCTTGCCAGGAAGAAGTGGAAAGGACTCAATCGGGTGGGAGCCTTGGAGTGGCTGAATAGAATAAAGAATGACTTTTAATGAGGTGCATTAATTAGATGGATCAAATAGATGGACTCAATCAGGTGGGAGATGGGGAGGAAGCTTAGACATGGCTTAGACATAGCATTACTTAGATGAAACAAAGCATTAATCAGGTTGAACTTGTGAGAACTGTGAGAAGATGAGGGTATGCTATACAAATTGATTTTTGGACATGCTGACTTACTGCATAATGAACTATAATTTTGCTGCTATACAGGGATACAGTTATGCAACATCGAATTTTATTATTGGAGCAATACAATTTGGGTTCTGCTTTATTTCAATTTTCATGTTCTTTTATAATTAATGTGCCGGGATTAAAACTTCATTTATTTTGCTCAAAAATTAAGCTAGCTAATCGATACTGAAATGGTTTCTCATAGAAGTTTGTAATTAAGGGTGCGAATAGGTCGGATCGGATCAGATCATGATGCCCCCAATCCGATTCGATTTTTTAATCGGGTCTAAATATTAGATCCAAATCCAGTCCAACAAAAGATCAGATTGGATTGGATCAGATCTATGATCAAATTTTTTAACCCAATGGATCATTTGGGTCCAGCCTTGATCTATGAAATACGGATTCAGTTCAGATTTGAATCTGAGTCGATTCGGATCTGAGTTATAAATAACAAGATCAATAAGTAGAAAATTTATAAATAAATTTTATTTGTGCTCCAAATTTTTATCTTGATATATGAGACTATATATTAGAACCCCCATGTCCCACACTCTTCACTCAAGAATCCAAAAAATCTAATCACATTTTCTCAATATTGCTCCTGATTTGGTTAATACAAATTTAAAATATTTTAGCAAAATTTTAAAAGATAAGGATCTAAAAATCAATAGAATATCTTCTCAAGAACAATAGATATTAAAGTAGGCTCGATCAAAATTAATATTCATGTATATAGGAACAACGAAAGATAAAAGATGGGTTGGGTCGAGTTGGGTTGAATCTGATCATTTATTTCAAGATCCAAATCTACCTAAAAATCTTCACGGATCGGGTAGGGTCGGATTGGGTTGGATCAAAATTTAATAAATTTAGATCCGATCCGAAAAGTAGAATGGATCCAATTTTAGAACCCAATCTGGATCCATGGATCCTTCAAAATAGTTCAGGTTGGGTCTATGCAGATCGAATCAGATCAGATTAGATCACGAGTCAATCCGACCCATTTGTAACCTTATTTTCAATGTACATATGGTAAAGACTCGACAAAGGGTATGCGAAGAAAAATCTGATCTGATGGCTCTCGTATCTTGTACCTTATTGAGATTTGATGTTTCGAGATTCAGTCCACATTAAACTCACAGTGAGGTTCAGGATGAAAAACGAAGTCCAACGAGTCCAAAAATAACCCAATCAGAATTTAAACGGAGAAAATATGCATGAAACAAGATCGAAACGGATGGCACGATGCACCAGGCAGCGGCAACCGATGGTGAGCCGATGGAGGCCGGCGGTGGCATCATCGGGCCCGGCACAGGTGCGCGCATGGGTGGGCCCAACACGGGTGCACTTGCGGGTTGGCCCAGCACGTGGGCGGGCCCAGTGTGGGTGCACGTGAGGGCTAGCCCAGTGCTCGCACAGTCCATCGTGGACCGCAGGGCGCTGGGCGGTCCATGAGACTAGCATGGATCGAAAACACGCGATCCACGCATGGTTCATATGATTTTTTACGCGATCCAACAGTCCAGATCATAGCCGATCGTGATCGAATGGCTGAAATTGATTCTGAGTTTGATCAAGCATGATCAGAGATTGTTTTGCATGATTGGATGGCTCTGGTGTAAGTCGGTCATTATCGAATGGCCACGAATGATTCTAGACTTGATTGGGAGTACTCTGTTTCCTAATATAACAGTGTTTTAGAGTTTTTGGAGTCTATATAACTCCGATTGATAAGCCGTCAGTTGTGTTGGAAAATTGGTGATGTCTTAGAGGTGTAGAAAAGCTTCAACAGACATTTCAGAGAATTTTTACAAAGAGTTTGAAACTTTTTAGTGGGAGACTCTTGTACAAGGGTTGAGTGGTAAATTTTTCTTGCATTGATTTTATTTTATTCTCTCATAGTGAAGCTTGCACACCTCATGGAGGTCGACATTAGATCGATCCATGTATTTATATTATATTTCTTATTTTGTTTCTTCTTTCTTCCTACTGCACTATATGGTATCGGATCCTGATGCAACATGCCTTAAGTTCTTTCATATGATGGTAGTTTTAATTCCCACCTTTATCTTGGATAGTTGTGGATTTAAGCTAGATAGTAGTGCGACTAAATAACTTTTGTAATTATAATTAAAAATAATGACTAATAAATTTTTCGTAATAGTCCTCTTTTTTGCGATCAAAAAAATTTCGTAGCTACAATTAGAAATAACAACCAAGAACTTCATCGCAATAGCCTTATTTGTTGCGACCAAATAAGTTTTGTAGCTAAAATTTGAAATAGCGATCATAAATTCCTTGCAATAGACTAGTCTATCATAACCAACAATTTTTGTAGCTATAGTTCGAAATTGCGACCAGTAGTTCCTCATAATAGGATTAACTATTGTGATCAAATAAATTTCATAGTTATAGCTCTCAATAACAACCAATAAATTATTCACAATAGTGTTATCTATTGCGACCAAGCAATATTTGTCGCTACATGAAAAAAATAGCAACCAATTTGCTCGTAATTGATACTAATTCTGAGCGTATCCTTATTTGGTCGTAATTTTTACCACTATAACTAGTTTGCTCGCAAAAATTGGTCGTTACAAAGAGGATTTGTTGTAGTGTTAATATAGGAGAGAACTTTTCCACTCGTATGATGTGAATGCTCATAAATATTAGATCTTCAAATTTTTTAGTTCATAAAAATAAATTTTTATTTTATAATGATAGTTGCCATGCTATGGATGTAGAAGTTAAATAATACATATGTAGTTATTCTTTCACCAAGTTTACAAGTAGAACAGATTATTATTAATAAATATTTGTACATAAATATTTGTTTAATATTTAGATTTATAAAATGTTAAATATTTAATAGAGTATCATTATCTAATAAATATCAATTTTCACTACTAATTGAAATTAGTATTAATATAAAAATCTTGTATTAACATTTAATATAAAAGTTAGATAAAGATTTTTTTTATTTTTATCATTATTTAATAATGTAGTTTAATATAAATTTAATATCTATTAATTTATTTATATTAAATAATATTATTTAATATTAATATTTATTAATAACCTATTCTTATTATAATATTTTATATAAAAATCTATAAATATAAATTATTTTTTGTTCATCAATGTAAATCTTATTTTTATATTTATAATTTCCATGCTATAGAATTTATGATTTCTATAAGTTTAATTTTTAATGATTTAACATGCAAAATAATACAGTTGTTATGCTACAAATGTTAATTTGCATAACATATAATGCTTAAATTATTAAAAGTAGCATTGAATTATTCGATATTCGATTGATCTCACATGTTAAAATTCATGCCATTTAATGTTAAAATAGAGATTCAATCATATTAAACTGTTAGTTAAACTCAATATTAAAAGAATATAAATATTTAATGTTAATGTTAAATTAACATTTAATGATATTGGTAGGCTGTTGGACAAATGTCGATGTTCAATTCATAATATTTATGGTTACTTACTTTGACTATTGAATATTCAGGCAAAAAAATCATATTATCCAAATATATATGAATAAAATTTTTAAAAATATATAAAAAATGATCTTAATACTGTAAGAATTTAAATTTTTATTGATGAACTTTTATGACAAATGGAAGTTTTAGCCACTAAATTTCCTATATTTAGCAACGAACATTGAAATTGATCACAACAAATCATTTCAGTTCGATACTTTAACAATAAAATATGATATTATCATAAAATATAGATTTTTTATGAATATTTTCATTTTATCACATAAAAAACATCACTAAATATAGATTTTTAGATAAAAAAATAATTTTGATGCTAAAATTGATTTTGATCAACTTATTAATGATCATGTTATAGTTTGTCACTACAACATATGACTTTAATGATATAATTTAAAATGATCCTTATAGTTATATACTGTTAATAATATGCCTTAAAGAGTGGCCACTAAGATCTCTAACTCAATAATGATGTTAATATTGTCATAGTTTTAATGTCAAAGTCGATGTTAATCATCTCACAGTGACGATTTTTAATGCAACAATAAAGCTTATATTTTATAGTGATGATATTTCGATGTGGTCACTATATTATATATTCTTTTAATATATATACATGTAGAGTGGTTTATTAAAAGCCTACATTTTTAGTGACAAAAAAGTATGTTATCACAATTTATTACAACCAAAATTTGATATTGATCAATGCACTAATGATGATTTAATGGTTTATCACTAAAAATATTTCTTTAATGATGATATTTTAAAATGGTCAGTATATATATATATATATATAGAGAGAGAGAGAGAGAGAGATTGATTGGATTCTGTTTAAATCAGATCTTAGTCAAAATCCGACCGCATAACCC